>NC_039255.1:17145125-17220125 GCF_003368295.1 Carassius auratus | reverse complement strand
GCCATTAGTGCATTCCCGCATGCTGTGCAGAAAGAGCTAGAAAGGCAGAAAAACATCAACAACCCGGTCTTCCTTCCTGATATTGCAGTACCTTTAATGTTTTCTCAGTGGTCAATGACATATGATTTAGCCCAGCGCACCCAATTCCAGTGCTTGCGCACATATTTTGAATTTATCGCTTAGTTAACACACCGGATTCAGATGACCAACTCGAGCTACGTGAATGAACTGTGTTCCAATCTATATGATCCCTAAACCTTGTTCATTGCTCCCTACTCCCTGAGCAGGGGTTTACTTCACTTTGGAACATGGACTTGAATTGGGAACCGCTGATCTAGCCTATTGTAGTAAGGTTGCCTCTGGTATTCAGGTCTGTGAGCATAAATGCGTTCAGGGGCGCATCTTTGGACAGTGACTGCAGGGAGGATGGAACGTTTGTTTTCAGTGCTATCAGGCTAATCTTAGCATTTTCAAGATCTCCTATTGCACCTTTAAATAACACAGAACCCACTTTGCATCTCTGATCTGATTCAGTATATAAATATGGAAGCATATGGGTAGCAATATTCATTTTGGAATGTAATATGCAAAACGACAATGCAATATGTAAAATGGCAATGCATTTCTGTATTTACATTTACATTTTCCAATACATTTGTGCAACGTTTGGTGCAAAATGATAATGAAAATTACAGAATTTTCATTTGCCATTTCACACACTAATTTTAATATGGAAAATGAATACTAATTATAATGCTTTATAAGTTGCAAAATTAAAATAAAAATGTATAACAGAAATGATTAGATATGTATAACATGTTCAAGCAAAAACTGTGGCAAAATTATCATTTAAATGCTATTTTTCTGAATTGCATTAACACTCACAGTCAAGACACTTACGATTGCATTTTCATTCAGTGTCCCACAATGAATGTAGCAAAATTCAATGTGCACATTGAAAATGCATTCCGAGCCGATCACGTGTCCGCCCCCTCCCGCCATGTCAATCACTGCATGAACAAGGCAGGGCTTGCAGAAGGTCAAGAGACTCAATACTCAAGAAAAGGATTCAAGTGAGAGAACAGGGACAAAACAGTTGGTCCGTGTAAGTTTTGATCATTTCGGTTTATGGCTTCAATATTTCATTCGCACTTGTGGGCGGGGCTGAAATGCGTCTTTCATCTGATAAGTCAAATTGCTCCACCTTCAGCTCTGTCTTGATCGGCTCGCAATGCATTTTCAATGTACACATTGAATTTTGCTACATGATTTTTTAGAAATTATATTTGCATTAACACTCACAGTCAAGAAACGTACGATTGCATTTTCATTGCAAAATTAAATTGAAAATGTATTACAGAAATTATTAAATATTGATTATTGAATTCATTTTGCACCAAACGTTGCACAAATGTATAGGAAAATGTAAATGTAAATACAGAAATGCATTGCCATTTTACATATTGCATTGTCGTTTTGCATATTACATTCCAAATTGAATATTGCTACCCATATGCTTCCATATATAAAGACTGCCGCTGAAAGTGTTTAAGGCTTTTTACTGAATATTGATCGTTTTACAGAAGCAGGGATTGCTGGCAGTTGGTGTTGGCTGGAGTGCTACTGCGTTGGCGACAGGTGACTGCCTTTGATGCTAAAGTGTTTGCGTACCTGTAGGTTTCTGTGCAAGAGTGTGCGTGCCACTTTTTCATTGCGTTCCCCTCCATTTCTCCCCTCCTGCTCTCTTTCTCTCTCCTCAATCCTGTAAAACACTTCAGACCAATAAAATGCTGTTGCACTCCTGTCTACTCTAGATTGAACAGGAAAAACAGGTGTGGTCTGTCTGTGATCAGCCTTGTTAAACACACATTGCAGCTTGCGTTGATCAGAACACAGGGACTGACTGCACAGACAGAATATCTGATTAAATTGCCTCGCCACACTAGAATGCACCACAATGCAAGATATATGCAGCTGTCCTTTATTTTTCATCACCGGAAGTATCAGCATGCACAAGAACACGAGGATCTGAGCAAATTAAAAAAGGTCAACTCAGTTAAGTGGATTATCCCTGAAAAAGCTGCAGTTGATTAAATCACAGCATTCTTCTCCTCCCTAAACACCTGGCACGTTACACCAGGTGGTCGAGCTGGAGGTGGTAGTCAAAAAATGATTAAGCAAAATTAACAGTCACTTGTGACTGTATTAAAAAGCTACAGCTGTAAAATAATTTCAATGGTGTTTCCGATATTAGGGGAGATCAGGGCAAAGTGAGCCACGGGGTAAGACAAGCCACCACTTGTTTCTAATTGGCCAAACACAAAATAGATAATTTGAGAGAATTTTTAGGAAGAAGTTATCCTCTTTTTTTTTTTTCGGTGATGAAAAAGGACATGTAGGGAATAACTGACAAAGAGCCGTTGAATTTGTGGCCGTTACACCTCAGTTGTGCATTATTTTTCTAATAATTCAATGGCCTAGAGTCAATTATTCCACTAGATTATGCCACACACGTCAGGTGTTTGTATTCAAAATGCTCTTGTGTGTAATTTCTTATGCATCTCATCCCAAGATTCTATTGCCAATTACAAAAAGTCATTTTAGAGCTAGTAACGAAAGCTTGATCCATTAATAATGCCCTTATTTATGGAGTCTAATGGAGTTATTACAAACTATTAAATTATCTGAGTATGTGCGTCTCTCAACAGTGTTCGGCAGCAGCATCTTATAGTGCAGCTGTAAGTTTAACTGCTTCAACAAAAGCAATGATACCACCCACTACTGAGAAATGGCATGTAGCTTTTCAGTTGCAAAACTATTTTATTGATGAAGTAACAGGACAGTGCTGACCAGAAATTTCTGTGCGCATTTGTGTCTTTAATGTACAGTATGTGTGCACTTTTGTATATGAGTGAGAGAGCGAGAGAAAGAAAGCATGTTTTTTTGTAGATAAAATGAAAAACATGGAAAAAGTTTTTTGTTTTTATCCTGTTGTGTGATATATTTGTTTGCTTGGTCAGTGTTTTTGTGCTTTTGCTATTGTAAGCTGTAAGGTCCTTTAAAGAATAGCTACAATGATTTGGCAAAGTGATATGGAAGTATAATGCAATCAAGATTTGCCTGCAACTAGTTTATCTGTGTGTTTTCTGAAAAATAATTGCATAGCCTTAGAACATTCATCAACAAATCAAAATCAAGCATTCACCAGCCCCCACAGAATTAGTAAAATGCAATTTATGTCCAAAAGGTGATTTGATTCCTTTCCAATTTAATTCCTTTATGTCCAGAGTTATGATGATGAAGAGAAAATGTATGTAGGAGAAAAAGATACAGTACATGACATTTAGCTTTAACTTCTGAGTTGAGGCTTTTGTAAAACGGAGGCTCTAGGCTAAGGTGAGCCACAAATGCCCATATTATAAATAGGCTTGAAGAAATTGAACATTAAATAGAATTTTGATGACAAATGGTTTCGGGTCAGTAAGATATTTTAAAGAAATAGATACATTCATTCAGCTTAGATGCATTAATTTGATCAAAATTGAATTTAGAGACATTTATAATGTAAAAGTTTCCATAACAATATTTAGTAGCACAACTTTTTTCAACACTCAAAATAATAAGAAATGTTTATTGAGCAGCAAATTGAAATATTAGAATGGTTTTTGAAGGATCATGTCACACTGAAGACTGGCATAATAATAATGAAAATTCCGCTTTGCATCACAGGAATAAATTACTAAATTTATTAAAATAGAAAAGTTATTTTAAATTGTAATAAAATTCCATAGTATTATTGATTTTATTCTGTATTGATATTTTATTTTAGAACAAATAAATGCAAATAAAGAAAATTTCAAAAACATAAAAAAATATATGTCTTACCATACTCACACACACCCCAGTCCAGGGAGATCATTTATGTTTTTACCACTGCATGCTGGGAATTTGGCAGCACCTCTGCTGTTAGCCATCTGTTGAGTGGACACGACTTAGAATCAAATCAAACGCTGCCACCCACATGCTGCGATGGTATCGATACTCTCACCTCCTGATGCTTCATCCATCTCTCCGTAATCCAGAACAGCGAGAACATCACTCTGTGTTACACTGACTAATGAACATTGATAGCCCTCGAGGAGGACAGTGGGCAATCCCAGGAGCATGTCGAGTAGACGGGGATCAATAAACGCTTCTTAATAAATGTCCATCTCTCCATCTGCTAACACTCATGACCATTTGGTCACCACAACACTCCCCAACACAGCCTTTTGTCTTAATTGCCAGGTTTAATTAATTTTAAATGATGATGTGATAAATGATCTTTTTTTTTTTTTTTTTTTTTGCATGTGTGTGCGCGAGTGTGTGCATTCAAAGTCTGAGACTGCTAGTGAAAACACATCTTTTTTTACTTTTTTTTTCTCATTACGTTTTGGTTTAACTGACTCCACACGTGTCAAATCTCAGGACTATGGTATCTAACATGATTTAAGAATGATCCAAATCCATTTTTTCATCATAATGTCTCTTTATTTTTACATTTTCAAAATACTTTCTGTTCATTTCTATGTTTTAATTAAATTCTGAATCCCAAATTTTCATTGTGACCTCAGACTTTTAGATCCCACAATTTCTGTACAAATGCATTGCCTTCAGCAAAGACAACAGACTTAATTAAACTACTTTGTACCCTTCGGTGACGGCAATCAAACAGTAGCACCTGCGCATAACAAGAGAATCATTTTAAATATAGATTTGCTCCCCTTCTCAATATTGATACCATTTATCTCTGTACTTTAACTCAAAATGTTAAAACCGAAAGCAATCCAGGTGGGAGCAACAAATTCACTTTACCTACAAACCTATACTATTCTGGCCAATCTATACAGTAGCCTCTAAAGACAAGCTAGAAATGAGTTTTATTGAGTAAAATAGAACAGGGCAGTAAGAATGAGATTGAGAGATCAGGGGAGTGAATTGCCTTGTAATTGCAAACAAACCAACAGTTGAGAGCATGTGTGTGAGGCTGTATGTGTCTGTGTGTGCGTGTGTGTGAACGAGTTAGAGAGAGAGGTGCATGCTATCACAGTAATCTGACTGTCATGTAAACACACTGTTTGCTGTGGTGAGGTGCTATGGAGCATAGGACTATTACACAAAACAACTAAAGCATTTAACTGTGAAAACACACACATCCAAATGTTTACCTAGTTAAAACTTAAAACGTATATCACCTTTTTGGTTTTGTATAAAGCTAATTACTAATAGTAATTAAACATTTTATTATATTCACTAGTCCATAAAGCCCACCAATGCAATAACACCTTTGTGATTAGTTAATAAATAAAATAAATAAATAGTGCATGACATGGCAAACAAGCTTCTTATTAGTTAACACTGTGTGTGGGCGTACAGTAGAAATAGATTGAGGAATGTGTTGCTTTTAATTACAGCATCATCCTCAACACCACAACTGAGGTGAGACCCTTGAGCAAGGCACCGAACCCCCAACTGCTCCCCAGGCTCTGCAGCAATATGGCTTCTCACTGCTCCGGGTGTGTGTTCACTACTGTGTGTGTTTGTGTGTGTGTGTGTGTGTGTGTGTTCTCTGTGTGTGTATACTTGGAGGGGTTAAATGAAGAGGACAAATTCTGAGTATGTGTCACCATACCTTTACAACACACCTTTCAAGTCTATAAGACATGTAGATACACTATCAGAAAAGTACGCAAATCTGTCACTGTGGTGCTAGATCTAAGGTACAAATGCTAAAAAGTACATCTTTGTACCTTATTTACCCCCAAATGGTACATATTAGTACCTAAAAGGTACATATTTGTATCTTTTGAAATGGTACCACTCCAGTTTTGAGTGTAAGATATTATAGACATGAACATCATGATTTTCTGTAAAGCTGCCTTGAAACAATGCACACTGTGAAAATAACTATACAAATAAAATTGACTTTATAAAAGGACAATTTGTCTACAAAAGTGACTCATTTCACATTTGTGACATCAGATGACTATATTAACATACGAAAGTCAACATATCAACAATGCCTATATTTTTAACACCTTAGTTCACACTGTTAAAGTAAGTGATGAACAATAAATACCATGACATTATTATTATTATTATTATTATTAACAATAAGTCTGGGGTTTGTTTCTAGCGCTCTTAATCATCAAGTCTCATGTTCGACATTCTAAGAGGTTTTGTGCAGACTTTACAAAGTGGCTGTTATTGAAGAATGGCATATAAGAACCAAAACAAAGAGGGCATTCCCTTAGAGGTTTTAAAGGTACAGCTACTACAGCAGCAAAACTAAATCTATTATATACCAACTAATTATACACACTTTGGTGCAAACCTTTACAAACAATAATTACCGGATGTCAAGAGAGAAAGGGAATGATACAATAAATCTATATATTTAATGACCCCTTTGCAAAGTTTTTTATTTTCTTGCTGTCTATTTTAACTTACGCTGCTGTTTTCTGTATTGCGATGTGTTGTTTGTCAGATATCACCTTATCTTTTTTAAAAAGATAAAACAAAAGATAAAGGAGGTTTTTTGAGAGTTCTTTGTGAATTGCATTCCAAAGCTAAAGTGCATGTTTGAAGCCTCAAGAGTATTTTGTAAGAATTTTTTACAGAAAATGTCTATTATGCAATCATGCAGAATAAGTCGATAGCTTGCCTTGTTTGTCGAACTAAAAAACTGTGCTCTCTGTTTAATTTCCAAACCAACTTCACAGCGTTTGTTCACAAAAGACACCTGCACTGTTAATGACTGTTTTATCAGCCTCCACCATATTTCATCCTCATTACAGGCCAATCAGCATGGTGCATTTTGTCAGTCTGTTAATTACAGGCCAATCAGCTCAGTGCGTTTTGGTGAACCGCTCATTAGGAACCAATCAACACAGTATGTTTAGCTGAACTGCCCACAGATTCTGCCACTTTTTGCCCTGATTTTACTTATCGGTCCTTTCCATCAGCTCCCATATAAACATGAAGGGATCAGAGGCAGAAACATGTGAGGCATATCCAGTGTGGCCTAACCTAATTATGACTGATGCCAATCCAAGCCTGCTGACTTTAGCCTTTGACTGTAATGAGAATGGTGACAGCTGGCAGTACACCATATATGTTACATATACAGGAAGAGCAGTCATGTAACACCAGAGATGATGCATGTTTGTGTGTGAGTTTATATGCAATGATAGGCTTTAATGGATATGAATGAGGTTTAGGCACATCGTTGCTAGATGCATTGAGGTTTCATTAAAACTTGGAGAGATAGTGTTTATGCCAGACTTCAGGTAAATACAGGCAAATGTTTATTGTCTGTACTATGAGAATTCACAGGGTCCAAATTTAACGCGCACCAAACATCAAATACAAGTAAAATCACATTTAGTGTGTAAACAGAGTTACTCTCTTGGTTGGTCTGTAATTTTATTAGGAACTATATATATATATTGTTTCTGTAAGTTCATGAAGCAAGATATTCCTTGCATTATGCCACAAAAAGAAAGAGCTTTGGCAACCTGCTGAAATTTGACGAAATCATAATATCTTCACATTTTTGTAGTTTTACAGAGAGACAGAAGTGACACAATGGCCTGTGCTGTTTGCATTACCATAGTCAATAAATATGGACTAATCGGTTTGATCAGTTTTTAAACAAACAATATATATATAGTTTGTTTAAAAACTGATCAAACTGATTTATCGTTCATTTTGGACTGTAAACAGACACTCATTCAAGCCAAAGACACGTGTTGGCTCTACAGGGGTTGAGGTTAAAACATTCTCCAAACTTGAGTGTTTTGTTCTTCATGAACAAAAGTCTCTCGCAGACAGAAGGGACAGAAAGGCTACAGTAAACAGAACAAGTCGTGCCACAATTCACACATCACTTTATATCCCCTCCCAGGCAGAGACCCGGAGACCCTGCATTGTTGATCTGTATTCTTGCGGCTGCGGCACATGGACTCTGCAATAGTCTGAACCCTGTTCATTTGTATTCTTGTGACTGTAGCTCAGCCCCATTCCCCCTTATGTGCGACCAGCCTCCGTAGCGCTAACAAGAAGTCTTTGCTTGTGAGCAAGGTGGCGGCATTCTTCAGCACCCTGCCAAGATAAAATCACTCCAGACAATCTCCGGCCTTTCCCATTCCGCTATCGGTATGCCGCATGGAAGTCGTAAAAATACCAGAATCTTTTATTGAGGCTCTGGTAATTGTCCTGGCAGTTTAATCGTGCCTTTACAATAGATGGCAGAATGACGGGCCGTTAACATAATGAGCAGCTCTGTCACCTCCTCCTGTGCTTCGGTCCTCTCTGCCCGCTCCACAATTGCTCTAAGTGTGTGTGTGTGTGTGCTTTCCTTTATCTAAATCCAAAAAAGGTCTCCATTTCTCCTCTTTTCTTCTCTGCTTTCTCCAGATGATAGGGGCGGATCGGATCCTGTGAAACATGCCGACTGAATGGTTGACTGACTCTAAATGAGCTCACACCGAAGGTGCGTATTTCAGACCTGACCTCACATAGGCACACACACATATAGTTCTATACATATCGTCAGGTGTGTTAGACATACCCCTCACTAGGACTGGGCAGTATGATGGCAGAAATGTGTCATTCAGTAAACATCTGGTATATACTGCAGTACATATCCATGCACAGGGGCATGAGACGGGACGACATATTCTCTTCTCTTATTTCTTTTTTTTTTTAATCTGTAGCATACATTTTTTGATGCTGCTTACAGAGTTTCTGCAGGTCTTAAAAAGTCTTCACTGGCCCCTTCCACAATTTATGGCCTTGCAAAGTCTTAAATAATAGCGGAAAGTCATTAAATGTTGTATGCATTGCTAAAAAGGTATATATTGGTCATTATTTTTGTATTGTTTTCCAAAACAAATGTATAAACATCCTTAAAACAAAACATATTTACTTGAGATGCACTTGGAAAATGTCAGTCATTTGTTCTTGTTTTAATCAAAAACGCACTTCATTTGATAAATTTGACCATAAGCAAGACTTGACTTACGTCATTTTCCTTCACTGGAAAACAAGACAAAGACAAAAATACAAATGAAGATCTTTTTTTTGCAGTGTGATCAAAAGAGCCTTACAAACATTTTTTTTTTCTAGTAAATAAAGCTGTTGGAAGTTGTATTTTCAAACTTTTACGTGTTGCTTATGTAACTCATTGTGTTCCCTCGACAAGTACATTAAGAGAGTATACTCTGTATTTCTGTGTTCCTTAAAGTTTTTAAATGAACCTTCATCAAACCTGCAAAAACCCTGTGGTTATGTTTTAACTAAACAAACAAATAAACATCCAGTAGAACAGAGTCTCCACTTTGGTGAGAAGAATCGTTGTGTTAAAAATTGAATGCAATCATAACTTGAATAAACTCTAGCATACATTATTGACAGATATGATTGTGTGTTAGGAAAAAATAGAGCTGCTCACTAAAACAACATGCTGCCAATAAATGGCACAACTGAAGAGCTATAATTAAATAGTCATAATGAAAAATCGTCCTGCAATATCCTTTGATCTCATACACAGATCTAAGAATAATCTAAGAGTAGTATTTAGGAGCTTCTCCCAAGAGGTGAGAGCTTACTACAATCTACTTTGCCCTATGATTAAATATTATTTATGTATTTATTTATACAAAATCACCAACTCATTTTTCTCATGAGATTGGGTTGATTAAATAAACATTAACAAGCCAAACTAAACAAAAATACAAAGATGCTAAAGATTAAAGTTGTCCCAAAGTCATAACAAGAATGAGGCTAGGTTACAAAGCTGTTAGTTAAAGGGATAGATAACCGAAAATGTAATTCCAAAACCCATAAGTCTTTAATTCATCTTGGAAACACAGATAAAGATACATTTTTTAATGAAACCTGAGAAATGTATGTCCCTCCTAGAAAGTCCATTGCACCACCAATCCAAATAAATAAATAAATAAATAAAAATAACTTTGACAAATCAAAAACTTCATAAAAAATAATAAGAATAGAGTCTTCTGACGAGATACAATCACTTTGTATGATGAACAGATTTAATTACGTCTTTTATTCACACATAAACAATTGATCAACACACATAGAGCATAATATGTTAAATAGAAAATCAAACGTTTCTTACATTTTTGAATGTTAAACAAGTATGGTTGAGATTCTGTTTATCGTATTTAATGCGCTCTACAGTATGTATGAATAAAAAGTCTTTTTACTGTGTTACCAAATTAAATCTATTCATCATATACTGTAAAGTGATTGTGTCTCTTCAGAAGATCACTCATTTTATAGATGGTTTCAACGGCAACAACATAAAAAAAAAAGTTACTGTGCATGCACACATTGGTGGCCCTGACTTAACTTCCAGTAGACTTCCAAATCGAATCAATAACAACGGCTAAGTAGTCCCTCTCGAGCAGATTATTTTTGATAACAAACAAAATATGTTTGCTGCTTAAATCAGACGGACTTACTGAAAATGCTAATTCATTCTCTGCCAGCAGGAGATGCTTTAAAGCAGGAGAAACAGAGTTTTTGTGGCGAGCGCCACAAATAAATGAATGTATGGGAACCACTTCAGTCTACCCATCATCAGGGCCAGGCGTGTGTGCCCAATGAAAAAAAAAATAAAATGAAAGTGACATGACATACAGCCAAGTATAGTGACCCATACCAAAGTCCTTTTAAGCAAGTGGTGTCTTTCGGCCGCCATCTTGGCCATGCCTCCGGGCAGTTATTTCAGAATAACAAGACCAGGCTCCTATCTAAATGAATGGGCAGAGAGTCAGAACTGCACTTTCACTGGTAACCAGGACATAAAAACTACATGTATAGAAACAGCAGTAAAATATGATAAAAATCGCTGAAAGAAATTTGATGACTATGCCCCAAAATAAGGTTTAAAACGCCTTTTCCCCCACAGGTTATACTTTTACTACACATGCGCAAGGTTCTTCAACTGTGCGCATACGTCAATGGAACCAGACTATAGGCTTAAATGTTTCCCGGCTTGACTGTTAAAAGCAGATGATTGGCTTTCCAGCGGGAGGGGCGGGACATGTACATACAACCGCCATCTTTGCCGTTACGGGTTTTCCTTATATAGTTGTATGAAGGATTGAGGAAGTGGCATATCTCTTATAAATTGTCTCTGCTCATACTCAGAATTTGTGCCCTGCTTTTGACCCATCCAAAGTGCACACACTCAGCAGTGAACACACACACACCCAGAGCAGTGGACAGTCATTTATGCTTATGAAACCCTCTATATGGATTATTTTACAATGTCTTTTAAACTTTTGAAAGTGTTAAAGTTTTGGGCAAATTAACTTCAATGGAGGGACAGAAATCTCCCAGGTTTCATTAAAAATATCTTCATTGTGAACAAATGTCTTATCGATTTGGAATAAAATAAGAGTGAGTCAATTATGATGAAACATACATTTTTTATGAGTACTCATTTTTCATGATTACTCGTACTCATAAGATTTCGGTCATAGCTTCCACCTTCAGACCAAATTCTGTACGATGAGTCCTTTATTGAGACACATTACAGCCCTGTCTGCTCAATGCACATTAATGCTCATCTATCCCGCCTACTTATCCCTGGCTGAATCACGTCAATCCCAGTCAATATTCACTCAATTGGACAGCTAATTAATAAGCCACCCCAAAAAATCATGCCAAGCAAATAGACTAAGAGACGTATGCAGAGGATAATTAGCAGGCTGAAGACAGAGAACCTGGACAGGCCGATAGAGGAGGGGAGGGGCCATTCACATTAAAGCTGGTGAGAAACAGCAGCCATGCCAGAATAAATTCATATCCCAGCGTGGTGCAATGAGCAGCACTGCATAATGTAATCTGCCGCAATTCAAGGTTACTAAATGTGCGGCTAACAAATTTATTCAATCCCCTAAGAGCTTAAAGGGCTAAATGAGCATTAGTCTAGGAAAGGTGGAATTAATTTGCCTCACATGCATGAATTTCACACTATTGTTAACTGTTGGAAATTATGTAATGATCACTCAAATTAATACTTTGAGAAAGGGTCGTTTGGATTTGCTCAAAGACTCATAACTACACTTAAGTGAAATAAAAAAAAGTATGAAGTAATGTAACATGAAATTAAAGGTTAATGATTCGTCTCATCTTTATTCACTTAATCATATTATATTCCCCCGTGTGAAATGATTATGTTGTACATAAGGCTTGGTATTAAAGTTTCTCTAAATGATTACACTGCAACAAAACAAAGTTGACAAAGCCCAATAACGTACTGTATCTCCTTGGACTGGAACCGTGATGGCTGTCAAAGTGAAGTGTGACACAGAAGGACACAAACCAATCATCGCTCACATTGCTTGTATCTCCCCTGCAGGAGAGAACGCTTCATAGATTGACCCAGCATGTTTGCTGTTAGCAGTGTATTGTAATTTTAAAAGAGGCAAAATGAACACATTCTAACTTCAGATTGCTAATAATAAAATGACCTCACAAGGATAGTAAAACCTGAAGAAGTTGAGAAGCAAGGAAAATAGCTTAATAAACCTACTAAATGTCTTAATGAAAATGCAACAAAAACAAAGTTTGTGTGAGGGTTAGTTTTGGGTTAGGAGGCTAAAAATATAATTAGACAGAAGTCAATGGAAATTGTCAACCATCACCAAAACAAACATGCGCACAAATCAGTGCAAAAGTGTCACTCTCCATCCATTATGTGCCTCTGGCTTTAGCTAGTGGCTATATGTCTTTCGTCCTCTGCTTGTGAACCTCAAAGGAAAACCAGTATAGAAAGAGAGAGAGTATGTTACACTGACAGTATGCTCTTATTTTCAAGACTAGCCCTTTATTAAATATCTGTTCTGGTTTTAATCCTTTCCCATTTGTGTATTTTGGTATTTGTTCACAATCCTATAATTAACCTGTTGTGGCCTATTGCTTTCTTGAAAACAAGGGGTATTATAAACCTTTTTTTATATTTGATGTTTGACCAGCGACAGTCTTGGTTTCATTTGTTGCCCTAGGCTAGATAACACTATAAATCAGATTAGCACTTCATTTTATAAGTGTAACAAATGTTTTGGCTAGTGATACAGTTTTTAGTGACAACATGCAAAAAAACTGGGGCTCAGCATCCCGGCGGAATCTTGAATATTTTTCTCGTAAATCAAGCAAAATTGCAACTGAGCTCTACAGACAATGCATATTCGTTGTATCTAAAAGAAAGCATTGACATTTTGATAACTATTTATGAGTTCCACTGAAAAGTGATATATGTGCGTTGTAGCAAACTGGGTTGCTATGATCACATTATTTTCTGTTCAAAGTAAATGATCTGCATTATTTCTGATACTTATCAAAGATACCTTTTTATATAGACAAAATCCACTCGAAAATATGAGGGTGCTTGTTTGAATGACACCAGGCTTCTAATGACGACAACGTCCCCCCCCCCCACACCTCCCATTCGCTTTCTCTCGGTTCCTTTTTAAGTTTGTGTGAGCACATACTTAAAAACATTGTGACATTCACATTTATCTCATGAATGTAACCCATTTATGTTCCATATTCAATGTGGAAATTTCAATCTAAAAGCACTAAATGAAGCATGACTCCAGTAGTAACACTTTCAGCTAGGCTATTAAACATCAAACAATCTAAGAGGATGAAACAGGACTGTCATCATCAATCTGAAGGTTTTTTTTTTTCAATCCACAATGACATGGCAAGAAAGATTTCCTAAAAACGTGTTCTTTCAGCCTGTTGCCCAATGCACAAGCGCGCGCATCTCTGGAGACGTGTTTGACAAAACTAATTCTCAGTGGAATACACAAACGACAGGACGACAGGAGCCAGCGGCATGGGGTCTAGTTAGGAGGTATCCCTCGCAAACGCTTTTGACAAGAGCACATGACTCCACAGTCTCGGGCTGCTGGCTCTTCATGATTCTTCAAAGATATTTGCATAGCTGCAGTAGGATGCGTCCTGCGCTCTACCTGCGGACCGCGCGAGATGCCACGATGACGCGCACTGCTTGACGGACAATGTGTCAGGTTGCTTTAATGATGGAGGTAATGTGCCGTGAACTAGCGCATTAAATACAAGCGACAGTTAATTTTAACAAACAAACCTTTACCGCATTAGCAGGTCCCCCGATCCGTCTCATTTTGTGTGCCAAACATGATAATGACACTTATGTGCGCACTGACAATATACCGTAAAGCAAACCAGGGAGAATATTAATGTCCCAACAGCTGAAACACCTCAACTTTCGGATAAAATAACTTATTACAACATTGCAATCGCGAAAGAAACAAGTTTGAAGTTAAAACGCAGCGACACAGTGAAGATGATTCGTACGTCTGCAGGCAAAGAATGAATTCATCATTCCCTTCACATCCGCAACAGCTGCAACTGAGCTCATCCTCCGTTCCCCTCAAATCAGCAGAATTAATCGGAGGAAAACTCACCAAGAATTGCCAGCTGGAACAAATAGAGCCCGATGAGGTCCATCCTGCTTAGAGCCAACAATCTCGAGGCAGTAAAAGACTTTCGCGACTGCCCGTGTCCACTGGCACCAAAGTTGTCCAGAAAACGTCGTACTGCGTTCAATGCTGAATTCCTCCAAAAATGCTAGACGCAATCCAAATCATTTCATAGGAACAGAGCACCCCGAGAATCATCGTTTATTCCCCAGCAAATCTGGCGCCAAATCAAAGGGAAGCAGTTGCGCAAAATCAGTGTCACGAAACGGCACTATTTCATTAACAAGTTTGAATGCTGTGTTAAAAACCTCATTAGCGCCCAAGACACTAATTGAAGAGCGGGGCTGGTCCTCGAGAGTAAATTCGGCTGTTTTTCGTGTGGTAACTGCGTCTCTGTCTAACTCCTGAGCGCATGAGACTGGACGCGTAAGAGCACTGCGCTCTGCCCTCCAACTCTACTGACAGCAGAGAGGAGCCAATGTGACAATGCTATTAAATGTCATACTATATGAAATACAGGATCTCTAAAAAGTACGAGTAGGGTTTTTTTTTTTTTTTTTTTTTTTTGAAAAAAATCTCCAAATTCCAAAAATTAGTTTTTTGTTACAAGATCAAAGGTTTAAAAACAGAGACATAAATGGAATATTTCCTAGATTGGTGTATGTTCGATCACCCACATCCATTGGTAAAATTTGATTTGGAAAACTTTCAAAAATAAAACTAGTTCAGTTCATCATTTGAATTCTTCAATTCTTGAAACGTGGGATAAAACATGTAGCACTCAAAACAGCATTATTTGCACTGCAATGGATCACATTCAAATTCACATCACAAATTCCTCGTATGTGTAAACATACCTGGCAATAAATCTGATTCTGATTCTGATAAAATGATTTTAATAAATAATAGTAGTAATGATGATTTTGATAATAGAAATACATTTTCATTTAGAACTCCTAAATCAACCTGCACTCAAACATAATTCAATACGTTATACATATAGTATGCATATAGATTCAGACAGTATGTAATAGTTTATATATACATACACATATGCATATAAATACTCTATATATTAAATTGAAGAAAACAGAAGTTTAAATGTGTATTTACAGAAACATTATTGTACTGACATATGGAATATTTTTAAAGTCAGATACTAAAATCATCTTTCCATGTTTCACAGCTTTTGCAAGTTTAACATCACACATAATGTGATGCGTTTTATTGTGTAATTGTGCGTGTATATTTTTGCCAGATTAATCTAGATTATAAAATATTCTACTTAATATAGAAATAGTTTAATTTTTTCAGATTTTTGAAAAAAAAAAAAAAAAGTTGAGGGAAAAATTCATTAAAAAAACTGTCTCCTTTTAAGTAGATCATGTTAGTAATTAAATATGTAGTTCGTCACCTACCAACGATGAAGCCAAATATGCACAGATAAAAACTTATAAACATGTTTCCAGATTAATCCAAAATAATTCATTGATTCATAAACATTTATTTTTTTAAGTTGTGTAGACATTTTTCTAAGAATTGGTGAATATTTGTTTATTTACTTTGTGTTCCATGCCACTGCAACAATTTCAACAGAGAGAAATATTCATTCAAGCTGGGAAGCTGAGCTCTCAGCATCAGTGTAAATAAGAAATGAGTGACATTTCCATTAGGTTTGGCAAAGGTTGAAAATGTGTGTGTGATTGCTTGAGCTGTGTTCGATCTCACTGTATATTTTTTCTTTTCATCATTTTTGTTCTCAGTGCTGTGGCACCTTTGAAGTGTGGATGTAATAATTATGACATAATACCTGCTGCAGGTATTTTGACTGACAGGGAAGAGAGTGAACAAGTAAGAAAAAGTGAGAACGATAGATTGCTAGAGAGTGACTGAGAGAGAGTTTGGCCAGTAAAATGTTTGCCAGCAGGGGTTTGACATAGCATCCTCTCTCACATGCTGGAAAACTGTGGAAACAGGCATACTAACGGCCCATCTGTTGAGAGAGAGAGAGACAGAGACAGAGAGACATAACAGAAAGTCCTTTTGCGCAGTGCTGACAGGTGATAACTCTATAGAACATCCTCTTTAGTTTCTTCCTGGTTCTGATCGCAGATCTTCTGTAAAAGACTAATGAAATGTAAATGTAGTGTTTATGCAGTTAAAAGCAAAACAAATGTCAAATGTGAATATCATGTTGTGGGTTTTGAAAGTTGGTGGATTGTTACACTTTTTATATTATTAAGTCTATTTGAAAGTTATTGTACAAGGAATACCTACAGGAGAAAAGGTACAGGTCATGGAGCAAGTTGTGGCAATAGAATGTTTAAACTGCATAAAAATGTAAAATAATAACGTTATACGATAAAAGAGTGTAAAAAATTATGTGGTTAAAAAACTTTTAATTAGTTGGTAAGTTCCCTTATATTTGGTGAAAAATTCAATGTAACTTTTAAACGTTAACGTTTAATCTTATAATTTACAGTGAAAACCAACAAATTGCCATTTCATGTTTATTTATTTTTTATTATTATTGCAATATTTTAATGTCATGTCTTACTATGATGGTGTTTTATAACTGTACATTTCATGTGTTTTAAACTGTACATAACCACTGTTAGAGAAACCAAGCAATTAAGTAACTGTACGTTGACCCCAAACCTTATACCTACATCCTATGTCTCATGATTCATATGTTCCTTCCTCTTGAAATTCATGGTCATGAATGACAGGTTGCTGATATAGATTTTTTGATACATTGTCTTAGGTTATCATCTCAGCCATTTAATCTCAGTTTAGCCTGAACTTTAATCTCCTGTAATTAGTAAATCTACCAAGCACTTGCACCTTTTGGTTTTATTTGAATGTATATAAAAAGTCATGTAAAGTTCAAATGTACATGCCTTGAATTTGTCTGTAGTGTAAACCATCTTTCATCCATAACCCACTCCAGCCAAAATTCTCCATTCTGTGTGATTCTCCGTCTTTCCAGGTCTTCATTCTATTCTAAATTGGACTAAAATGAACATAAAATAAACATCAGCTGCTTGTTTTTAACACTGGGATCTTTCAGAAGAAAATGTAAAGCAGCAGATGAACATACTGGTTTGGCAACATTTTCACACATATTACTCTTATTATTAGTTTTTCATGTGTTTAGGGATAATGGTGAGTTACAGTACTAATCTATTTCCTTTTTATGACCTCAGGCCACCTGTATGACCTCAGTTTCTGAACATAGATTCATTAATATGTAAAAGTCAATGATTGGGCTTTTCCGACATCAGAAATCCAAGGGATATTTATTTATTTATTTATTTATTTATTTATTTATTTGTGTTATAATATTGACTTCTGAAAATATTAACAATATTAAACAATTTTAAAATTAGGAACTACTAATAATTCATAATAATAAAAAACTAAATTTTTAAGCAGTTTCTTGTTGGTTAAGAGCAAAATGTTAATATGTTGATGTTGAGGAATGTTGTTCATTTGTTCCTGTGTAGTTATTCATTAACGAGTACTCCAAAAAACTGTATGCTGAATTGCTACCAATAATAGAACTGAAGCTGGAGCCGAGAAAGGTTGAAGAATTGTCAGAAGACTGAGGTAAGAAGCTATTTATATACCTTTGAGATGTAATTGACAGGATTCAATAAACATGCTTTTTCTGAAGTACTTTTAGTTCATCGTGGCATCATTTTCTGATATATTAATTTTTATCCAGCATACATTTATCCAGAGTAATCTAACTTTGTGAACATAATTAAATGTGCATAATGAACTATTCCAAGTAAACAAGACAGGTGCACAGGGTGATTTCAAAGACATGGAATAACATCTCTAATGGAGCCCACATACGAATTTTAGATCTATCTTAGTTACACTTTAAAATATTCATTCCATCGTTCATCTACTAATGTATTCATTCATGCAATTACCTCAAAGGAGATTTATTCTGAACCTGAGATGCAAATGAGTTTATTATTATTTTTTTCAGGGAGAAAACATTCACCAAACTCACTGAATGACCCTTTCTGTCCTCACCAGTCATCAAGCTCCACTGACATAACACCATCTTAATTTATTGGCTCAACAGACGATTATAATGCAATAACAGGACTCATTTTCAATTAATTTATAATGTCATTCTGTTTGCGTAATTCCTGTCATTGTTGTCATTGTTATTATTTATAATGGGCTAACAGAGTTGACCTCCCTGTCTTTGAGTAAAGGAACATGTCAGCAGAAACAGAGGGAGGTGACAACACTGCTTTTTACTTAAACTCTATGAGACATTAATATCCATGAGTCCATGTAGCCAGAAAAGGGTAAAATGTCTGGGTGTGTATCTACGTACTATACTGTGCAACAGATAAAGTTTCAGCAGGATGCATCTGATGTGAGACTAATGTTAATGTGCACAGGAAGAACGTGTGTGAATCTGACACGTGACTTCTCCTGGGAAGCAAGGAGACAGCAGGTCACGCTTTCACATACAACCTTGAATATGTACTCATGAAATATGGAAATATGGTTTCATCTCTTTCTGACCAGGAGAGCAGCTTATTTTCATAATATACATTATTTGAAACACATGCAAACATACAGTACGTGCATATACACAGCGCATCTCAAGACTTAGTCCTTAGATTTCCTGGAATTGATTTAGAAAATAATGTCTCCTCGGCTCACCTTTGCCCCAATTTCACCTTATTTGTTAGGTGTCTCTGCAATATGACTCATTTATCTCTCTTTACTGAGTCAAGTATAGGTCTCTGCAGGAAAGTAATGGAAGTTACCAGATCAGGGTGTTTTTAGCCCATGATACCTTATTGGCTGATGTCATAGTGACAGTAGGTTCAGGGGTGGGGTTATGTAAGGAGGATAATTTAGATTGCATGATTTAGAAACACCCAGCAGTTTGAAAACACCCACAAGGGGATAAATGCGCACTTTTGCTCTGGAGAGACCTAAGTCTCGAGTAATAACTATTACAGTCATCTATTTGCAGTTCTCTGAAAGATCAGATTCTCCTCATAATGAAAGCCCCACAATTTTCTGAAATTTTTCTTTTAGCTGTTAAGATCTCTGAAGAAATTAGAGTTTGTTTTTATACTAAAGAAAGCTATGGGAAGGAAAAAATTGTATCCACCTTAATGCCTGCATAGCACATTGTCATGATATCTTCTTCCAACAAATTAAAAAAGTTGTATTAACAAGTTAGCTATGCTAAGTCTTATAATGCTGGGTACACACCAAAATATTTTTTACATTTTATAAGATTTTCAAAATGACCACAAACATGAGGATAAAAAATCGTAGATTTAACCGTTTTGCTTGTATAGTGTGTGGTGTGCCATGATGTGACAAAGACAGCACACCACACACGAACAGATTTTTGAACAGAGTCTCGACTGTAAACAAAGGAAATCTCGCAAAATTTCAGGAGACTTCAGAATAAGCATGGCGGATGATATGGAGGAAGAAATTGCAATGATAGTGTTTGGAATGATTTTTTTTTTTTTTTCACAGAAAATTCATGAAATAGATAAATAAAAGGGTTTGGGTGAAGTCGTGGAGATGGTGGGAACATGGTCTGTACAAGTTACAGAGTGAGCTAAACGCCATGACTGCTTATGTCTTCCATCATCTCACTTTCTGAATGGATATTCATCCACCCCACCCCCCTCCCCCCCACATCAGGATTTCTGATTGTAAATATTAAACATGTTGAATATATACGATTCGTGATCGGGGTGGCTCCGATGTTCTTCCGATCAGGTTCGGACACTCTTAACACACCTCACACCAAGGCAAAATCTGATAAAATAATCTGTAGAACCATCAAGATAATCTGGACATAGCTAGGATTGTCAAAAGGGGGGAAATCGGCCCAAAATCAGCCCGATTATCTTTTGATGTGTACCCAGCATCAGTAGTTAATAACGAGGCTAACTGAAAACAAATGGAAAGGGGAGTTTAATTTGACCAAATTATGCTTCTGTATTCTACTTTTGGTTCTCTACCGGTTGAAGCATAATTCTGCCCAGATGAATCTAATGCCTTGAGGCACACACTTTGCTTATGGTTACAGGTGTTGTTGACTTTATCAGTGCAAATGTTGCTATTGAAATCAAAACTCCCCCAATAACATAAGAAAGAAAGATATACAGGTGCATCTAAATAAATTAGAATCTCGTGGAAAATAATGATACTTGCCAATAATAATGTCAAATAAAATAATGTCAACTCTTGCTAGATTCAAATGCCATTCATATCAGGTACGATAAAACAGAATAAACAATTATAAATAAACTGGTTTAGAGGTTGGCATTTTTACCAGAATGAACATTGTTTCGTGAACCCAGTCAATGCCCAGCAACTGTGCTGCTATGCAAACTAAATGTATTTCTGAAAAATCAAACCAGTGTTGATTCATGTTTTATTAATAAACATTCATTGGTTGTATCTTCAAGTGACTACAAAACCTTCCATTGCATATAGTATTAGCAATAAATGATTGAAACATGCAGTTTCCACTGAAATCTATAATTACTGAGTAAATTAGGGTAAATGGCTTTGAGGAAGGGTTATAGCATTCTGCAGGTGAATAAGATATTGAATGACATGGGCCTTATTGATGTAGAACACTTGACCAACCTGAAAAAATATAGTTCCTTTCAAGGGAACTTTAAACTGTGTCCTCTAGGGGTCGCTATGGAGAACGCCTCGTCGTGACCCGTGTCTGAAGCATAGAAGAAACATGGTATGAGCGATCTTGGGCGACTACTAGCAAAGCGTTTAGACAGTGTGTGCACTAATTGACACCCGATGACACATACAGTCTTTATGTTGTATGTTTGGGTGAAGAGCACGCAATGTCCTTGAGGGGGCAATCTGCATACACTGTGAGCGTTTTTCAATGAAAACCTCCGCTCACGTTTGTCTTTCTTTTTGAAGAAAGAGGGGCAGCCATCTGCTTCTCGTGGTTCAGGACCCTCCGCTGCTGAGGCATGGAGGAAAATGAGCTCGTGGGGATCATAGGTGGATCTGGCTGAGGAGTTTAGAGAGGGACTTTCCCTTTAGCGCTTGTCGGTGGTGGACGAGAGAGATCCTCGGCAGGATGATGTTATATCTTTTAACACTTTTCCGATACAGAGGATAGTGCTCTTCTGAGCCTTCTTAATCCTCCTGCCATGCGTATGTAGAGCTGTTGGAGGTTATGGATCGTGCCACAACAAATTTGGAATTGCCATGGAAGCGCGCTAACAAGGTGACGCCGCGAGGTCAGCTCGACGAGTGTTATCTTTCCGACCATAGCACTCCAGCTCAGGTGAGCCTTCCATTTCTGCCACCCAATGAAAAGGAATGAAAGAGGCTGTTTTCTTCTCGCCTCCATCGGTCTCAGCATACGAATTATGCCAACATGGCTGTGAGAGGATGCCCCCTGTAGAAGAGACGCTGGCTATCTTTCTGTGTGGGAGATGTCCTTTCTTAAATCTTCCTTCTTGCCATCTAAGCCCCTTCAGATACATCTCGCTTAAATAGCAAGGCATACGCAGCAGCAGGTCAGGCTGTGGCTTGTGTGCATTGCACATGATGGCAGTGCTTCGAGCATATCAGGTTAATCTACTGAAAGACTTGGATAAAGGCTAGGGGCATTTCTCCTGATCAGGTAGCTGAGCTGCGCCACAACACAGATCTCTCTCTCTGATACCAAGCACGCAGCCTCCAACATTGGAAGGTGTGGTGGCCATGGTGGTCCGTCTCGATCTGAGGATCAGAAATGATAGTAGATAGTCTTATAGTAGTTTAGCAGTGCTCCCCTTCATCAAAAAGGGTCACCTATGAGTGTGCTACTCTCTTCCTGAATTTGGAGTTCTCCTCTCAAGTGAGATTGAGTTCTCTGTTTTTCCCCAGAGTGCTCCAGCATTTTTACCATAGATTGAGTTGATGACTCTCAAACATATTGTTTTGGAATGCACTATTCCATCTATGAGCAGCTCTGTGAGAGTTCCACGAGAGTGGAACAAGACACTGCATCCTCTAGCTTCCTGCCATGCTTCAGAAGCAAGATACAGACGTTGTGAATGAAATATTCTCCCGTATTCTCTCGCACCAGTTGTTACATCAGGGGCTTTCCTCATAGCGACCCCTAGAGGACACAGTGTCTCGTTCCCTACTCAGGGAACCATGGTTACATTCGTAACCTTAGATGTTTTTAAATCTGATTTTGATTTTAAAAGATCAAAATTTATGATGCCATTTTGTAACTTTTTTATTGTTATTTGAAATATGTTACCGAAACACAATCTTGACAAACCGTTTTGAAGACTTCATACTTGACTCATTCAAGTACACAGGAAACAGCTGCCTGGGGATGTTGCAAAAATGGCCGCCGAGTGAACTTTTGCTTATGGTCACGTTATAGTGTGTGTTATGTAATGATATTGCACAGCATGCAGCAGTGAGGCGTTTGTGGGGCAAGGTGAAAAAGATAGGATTCTCCTAGAAATTGTCCCACAGGGGCATCCATGGATGAATTACTGAACACAAGGCACAGCACAAGTGCCCTATATAATGAGGGTGAATAACTTCATATCTGACCAAGTGAAGGAGTGATAGAGAGTGAGAAAGAGAAAGAGGGAGAACCATAGGGTGTGGGGTTCCAAGCTCACTAACAGTGACAAGAAAATAGAGCATTTGCCTTGTATTTACCACCCCCTTCCATCCTTTAAATACTAGGAGGACAAATCTCATGTTGTTGAGGGGAAGAAAAATGTACCCCCCCCCACACACACACATCTGTCTGTAACCACCCCGCCATTTGATAGAGTAGGTAGTTAGTAGTGTAGCATTAAAGACTGGTTTGTTTGAAGGAGGCGTTATAACTGTATTTTTCATCAGAAAGTTCCTTTTCCAGTCTAACATTGCACGAAGTGTGCTGTGTTGAGTGAGCTACATAAAATTGCAGCTTGTCAACCTACAAGCAACTTATAATTGAAAGTATTTACAGTCAAGCTACTCTTTTGAAACTGTGGGTATGGAGAAGCCCTTAAGAGTATCTACATTGAAGCTATTAAAAGGAGCAATATGTTTTTAAATAGAGGAGTAACAATTTTTGCCATAATATCTGTGCTCTACATCTTAAACTTTATATATATATTTTTTCCACTTTTAAATGCTGAAAATGTATTAAATGTATATGTCAAGTATAAAGAGTGTTGCTTTTACGATTTAGCACACAGGGTGAGTTGTACAGTAATAGGAAAGCTGGGTTGTAATACTAATAGAAACCATAGACATCAATTTAATGCCTCTGTGGAATGAAAGGAGCAAGAATTCTTTTCTTCCATATTGTGACACACATCTGATTGAAATGGATAATCAAAATGGAAAAAAGTATGGCAGGGGCTTGGCTCTATCCATTTGGTTGTTGGCTAGATGGAGACAGATCTGAATCCAAGGTCGAGTATATGAATTTAAAGGAACAGCAGAGCCAAAAATGAATATTCTGTCTTTATTTACTCACCCTAAAGTTCACTCAAAATATATATATATATATTTAAAAAAAATTGGAACAATGTTTTATTAAGTATTTGCATCAATTTGAGTTTTTTTTTTATTGTATTTTAGTTTTTAGTTTTTTTTTTTTTTTAAATATGTACTCTGATTACATAGAATCAAAAAATCTGTCAATGGTCAAAACTATTTGATCTAATCAGTTAAAATTATGAATAGGGTTTTAATACAGCTGGCTCTGAAACAAGTCTGAGCCAATTAGTTAAATTGCATGATACTGGTTTACATACAAATGGAATCGTTTACTATACTCCAGTCAGTAGGTTGCAGTACTGCACAATAAGCTCATCTTAAATCCTAAGAATCAATGCTGTTTTTACTTGATGCATGAACAAAACTTAATGAAACATAATAAATCACAGTTAGTTTTGTTACTTGTGATATGAAACAGTGTTGAATATTACATTCTGCCAATTGTATCACTAAAGTTAAACAGTAAATACAGTTTTGGTGTTAAATGTAATGTGAAAGATCATTTTAGTGCCTCAGTACAAGCAGCAGTGCAAAACTCACATTAATTGATAATCTCTTCCACTTTTCTTCTAGTTACCACAGCAAATTAACATGAACAATCATCAGAAGGTGTTGATGAATCATGTAATGAATTCATCTCATCTAATCGCTTAGAGCTTCATGACGTCAAACAATGTCCCTGAAAAGCCATTGAGCGAGTACAAACTCTAATTTTGATAATTTCATGCACTAGAGGACATTCATTATATTATATACATAACCTATTCTTCAATATGTAATGTAATTTAAGTAAAGTAAGTAAGAACATACACTGTTTAAATGTTTTTATTTCAGCAAACTGGAGAAGAAAAATAATATAATTAGAAGTGTATTTAAAAAATAACCGCCACTTGACCGTCCTGGAACATCACGAGTGCTCATGTTTTTAATCTTGGCTGTGTCCTCTTCCACCAGAATTCTCTTCTCCTTCAGGTAGTATACAGTAGTTCAGAATAACTGGCTATACATTTCATTTTTATTTTATACTGACAGGCCAAAAAAAGTAAATACTTGATATTTAAGGATTGACTCATTACTTGAAGTCATTAATATGTTTCTGGCATGTTGTGTGTTTGGTGAGAATTCTTTTAACCCTAACTGATGTAGCCTTGTACTTCAATAACCAGGTCGGAAAGATTGTCCACCACAGAGTCCTGACCTAATCCCTATTGAAATCTTTAGGATGTGCTCGAGTCAACTTTATATAGCCTGTCAAAAGGAGTTGCACACTAATATTTCAGTGGACCACCTATAGCTTTCAAGTTTAAAAAATGGAAAGCTACACACTGCATCAGTTTGGGTTAAAAGAATTATTGCCAAACATACAAGACTGAAAAATAAAAATCACTGCAATAATCTTCCAATTCAAGACATTCAAGTATCTTCTTATTTTAAACCAAATTGTGACTTTTTTTTTTGTTTGTTTTTTGGACCAGGCAGTGTGAATGAGTCTACATATCCTGGTGTTGGTCCCAGATACCAACCTGCAGATGATGCTGTGGAAAGTCTACAGTGTCACTTTTGGGTGTTTGATGCTTTTTGAAATGATTTATGTGCTTAAGTGAAGCAACGCTACAAAGCTCAAGTGCACGTTTGAAGAAAATCCTGGATACAACCAAGCTGTCACCAAAGAACCCTTAAGTAATGACAATCGATATGTCATCTTTGATATGTCAAAATTTTGTACTCGAGTCAGTTTAAATGTTTAAAGTTTAAAATGTAGATGTAGAATGTTCCTTTCAAACTCATGTACTCCTAGTCCTAACATGTAATTAGATATGGAAAGTGTGGTGGTGCAGAGCCACTCAACCTTATTAATCTTAATTATCAATCTTATTATTTTATTGAAATGTAAGCAGTACTGTTATCATCGATTTACCTCATGTTTGTCATCTACCTCAAATTTGCACAGTTCTTGAGGAAACTGATCTTATTTCTGCACTCTGTTATAAATGTTATTGTTTAAGTTAAAAATATGTGTTAAAAATGAGTGTTGTTACAAACATGTTTGAGTAAATTTTTTTCTGTTGAACTAATTAAGGGCAATAGTGGTGTAACGATTCACTCTTTTCTCAGTGCATCGATTACAAACCCTGACGATTCAAATGCATCGATCTTGAAACATGATTGAATCGTGAATCGCCTATTTCAGACAGTAATCAATTTAAAATGCTAAGAATTGATTGAATCACAATTTCTATAGCGATTCAATGCTAAATTGAAGTAGCTTTACTTTTCCATATTTTTTCAATGGCTCTCTGCATCTTACCAACAGCGTTTTTTGCATGGACGGAGCAGAAATCCCAGACAGCAACCGGCCTAGATCCAGATAAACACTATGAAAGTGAAAGTGACGTGCCATTCAGCCAAGTATGGTGATCCATACTCAAAATTTGTGCTCTGCATTTAACCCATCCGAAGTGCACACACACAGAGCAGTGATAGCACACACACACTGTGAGCACACACCCAGAGCAGTGGGCAGCCTTTTATGCTGTGGCGCCCAGGGAGCAGTTTGGGGTTCGATGCCTTGCTCAAGGGCACCTAAGTCGTGGTATTGAAGGTGGAGAGAGAACTTTACATGCACTCCCCCCACCTACAATTCCTGCCGGCCCGAGACTCGAACCCACAACCTTTCGATTGGGAGTCTGACTCTCTAACCATTAGGCCTATTGCTGTCTGGGATGTACAGTAAAGATCTATAATTGAATGATAAATTATAAATGTGTTTTAACAAAGCTGATGAACCAACTGTACGAAGGAAATTGTTCAAATAACCATAGCATTAACAACGACCTTGAAATAAGAGCGCAAGGTTTATCTGATAATCAGATGCATCGATTAAAGTAGCGTTCGTCGGTTTAGAAACAGACATCTGGCGCATTTTCTCTCAGAATCATCATCCGCTGATTGAGAGGAAAAGTTAAATAGCTAGCTAAAGCATTTTATTTTGTGAAAAAGAGAAAATGAGTTTTCACACTGAAAGAGAAGTGATCTCGCTCTCATAGACGTGTCAGGCTTTATCTGCAGATAAACTAATAAAACATTTAAAAACACAATAAATACATACAATATGACATATAATACATAATTATGAATGATGCAATGTTTATTGACATATCATTTATTACAATACAGAAACTATAAAGTATATTTTATACCTTATTCTGTGCAGAAAATGTATATAATAGCTAATTAAATGTAGTAGCCTAGATAAAACAATCATAAAATTGCTGTTAGGAAAAAATTCTCGATTACAAATGATTGGTTTTTGTCCAGCATTATTTTTGTTTTCTTACAACTAATTAAAACCAATAAAATAGAAGATAATTAAAAAATAAATAATATAATATTTATGATAATACATAGGCTACATACATAAAATGATTGTATTTGACATTTCTGTCACTTCTGAAATGATGGTTATGCCACTGGTGTGATGAAATGTTATCTTATACATAATACTTTTAAAGCTCCTTTTATAAACTTTGGCTTACATACATATTTACGTATGCCTTTCATGCCATAGCACCATTAAGATGGCATCTAACAATTGACAGGTATTTTATTTCAGTTTTTTCTTTATGGTTCTCTAACCAAAAAGGCTGGTGTAATTTGCCCCCTGATTAAGCATTTAAAGAATTTAGGGGAAGAATTTATTTAATCCTGTGAATGCACTTAAAGAGTTTAGAATCGAATCAGATTAAATTGTGAATCGAATAGAATCTAATCGAATCGTTCTAAATTTGCAAAAAACTTTCTTGAATGAAATCGAAAACCTACAAACCGTGAAACGTATCAAATCAATGCTAAATAAATCTAAAGCTTCAGAGCCCTAAATACAAAATCAGAAATGGACTGTAAAAATGAAATAAGCAAACCAACACTATCCATAAAAAAAAGGCTTTTTAAAAGAATCATACTAGTACCTTAATGATACAAATTACTACAAAGTAGTCTCTTTTAGACTACTGCCCGATTGTCAAGCTGTTGTTCCTCTTAAAGGGTCAGTTCACCCAAAAATCTAAATTATGCCATTAATAACTCACCCTCATGTCGTTCCAAACCTGTAAGACCTAAAGTAAGTTTACCTTAGGAACACAGTTTAAGATATTTTAGATGTAGTCCGAGAGCTCTCAGTCCCTCCATTGAAGCTGCGTGTACGGTATACTGTCCATGTCCAGAAAGGTAAGAAAAACATAATCAAAGTAGTCCATGTGACATCAGAGGGTCAGTTAGAATTTTTTGAAGCATCGAAAATACATTTTGGTCCAAAAATAGCAAAAACTATGACTTATTCAGCATTGTCTTCTCTTCTGGCTCTGTTGTGAGATTTCAAAACACTGCAGTTTAGTGATATCCGTTTCGTGAACGAATCATTCGTTGTAACCGAATCTTCTTGAAACAGTTCACCAAATCATTCAACTGGTTTATTGAATCGAACTGTCCGAAAGAAGTACTGGTGATCCGAAAACCGATGCAACCGGTGTATGAACGAGTCAATGTTTTGTTCATTATCTGGCTCGGCTCGGTGTTCATCTTCAGTTCTCTCTTCACAGCAGTTCAGTCAGTGTACTGTTTGAGTATATGAATTACTCCGGGATACTGGTTTGTTTGAACTCAGAGGGAGTGTCACATTAAAAAAGTTAACAGCTTAAGACATTTGTGGATTAATGCTTATTGGAGACGTGAACTGTTTCAAACGATTCAGTTCGATTTGGTGAACTGGTTCAAAAAGATCCGGTTACATCGGATATCACAAACTGCTTTGTTTTTAACTCTCTTACAGCAGACACAGAAGAGAAGACAATACTGAATAAAGTCATAGTTTTTGCTATTTTTGGACCAGAATGTATTTTTGATGCTTCAAAAAATTCTAACTGACCCTCTGATGTCACATGGACTACTTTGATTATGTTTTTCTTACCTTTCTGGACATGGACAGTATACCGTACACACAGTTTTAATGGAGGGACTGAGAGCTCTCGGACTAAATCTAAAATATCTTAAACTGTGTTCCAAAGATAAACGGAGGTCTCATTGGCTTGGAACGACATTAGGGTAAGTTATTAATGACATAATTTAGATTTTTCGATGAACTGACCCTTTAATGACATAATTTGGATTTTTGGGTGAACTAACCCTTTAAGGAACAATTTTTGTTTTGACAGTGAAGGTGGAATAATGATTTAACATATACATTAAATGCCATAAAAGAGAGTATATGTTTTTACAGTATGTGTTAGCAAATGTTTCAAATATCAAAAAATACTTACAAAGTTTTGAAGGAAATGTAAGTAAAATGATATGAATATCGGCTGATTCGGATGATTCAATTCTGTAATTTATTGTCCATAAACCTGATCAAATTTTAACCCAGGAGTGAAATGTTGATTTTCTGCCTGATTCCTACAGCACTGTGACTTGAATCAGTGAATAATATTTGGTATTTGTGCCTGTACATACACTGTCTGAACGAATTAATTCATTGGAATGAATTAGACTTTAAACCCCTACATACTACAATATACGAGAGAGGGCATTTAAGAGGCCATGTGTGATTATTATATAAATGCACTCAGCAGTAAAACCGCTTACACAAACAATGTGACGTTATAAACAGCCATGTAGCATTCTGACACACTACACCACTACTCATATGAAAAACATAGTTTCTACTGTTAAACTATTTTGAAAACAGCTGAGCTACTTTCACACTGAAAAACAGTTAAGAATAGTAGTATCTTCACTAAACTGGTGTGAGAACGACATTAAGGAGAATCGTCATGGAAAATTGCTATTTCTGCTGCTTTAGGAGGAAATTATTTTGTCCCATGACCGCACTTGTGGTAAAATAAGGAGAAAAATTGAACAGTCCTGTGGCTACATTACACACTGTTCATTTCTCTTGGCACAACCGAAAGCTCAAACCAGCTGCATACTTATGCCATGCTTCTGTTGCATCTGCTGCCCCTCGGCACAGCAGCGGATAGATAAATGTGTTAGTGAAGTTCCTGCAGCAGTAATGCCAGCCTCTAGCATCTGGCCAGCATGACATGATGCATAGACAGCAAATGCAAGCAAAAAAAAGAAAAAAAAAAAAGATGAGTGAGTCTTCTATGGACCATGAAGGGCACAAACAGAAGGAGTGAGAGGTACATGTAATGGTGAACTATGATCACAGGATAAGACAATTCAGCATTGTGTTCTTTTTAAAGCATAACATCTAAACAGCACTCTGAGATTTACTCATAAGACTGTTAGCTTACCTTTAGAAGTGCTTAGAGAAAACAGAAGGCTTAAAAGACTTATGGGAGATCTTGCAAAGCCCCCTACAGCAAACTATCCAGTCCATTCATCAGACTTTTGAAAAAATTGCTTACACTGTTACTCACCATGAGGTACTGATGAAACACATGCCTACAGATAACTGAGGCCACGATCTTACCATGGTAGAGATGGTGCAACATGGTGCAAGAACAGTATGGTTTCTTTTAAGAATCAGCATGTTCTCCTTTAGGACGTGTTTTATGTAGGCATTTTCAGAATTTGATGAAAAAATAATTATTAAAGGTATGAAGTAAGAAAGTTTTATATATATATATATATATATATATATATATATATATATATATATATATATATATATATATTAGGGGTGTAACGGTTCACAAAATTCACGGTTCGGTTCGGTTCAATACACTGATGTCACGGTTCGGTTCGGTACGGTTCGGTACGTTTTAGATACAGCAAAAAGAAAAAATTGGCAGATAAATTTCCTTGATTTTTTTAAAAATGTTTTATTTATTAAAACTAACAAAGTATGTGTTTTTTTTTACATTGAACAATGAAGGAGCTATTCTTTACCCATCTTCTATGGTGTTTTCTTAGCAGCATACTGTATAAAACAAAAATAGCTCCTTATAAATTTTTTTTAAAAAATTAAATGTAATATTGTTGTAGTGGTTATGAACAAATACAAAGATGTAACTCTTTTTATATGGAACTCTATAACTCTTTATATTTAGTGTGTTTTTACTCAATTGGTTCTCTATTTGGGCTTATGTTTTTTGGAACAAAGCAGGAATTACGGTCTGTCTGAAATGGGCTCGTGAAGGAATATTGTAATGGGGGTCAATTACATTAAGCATGTTCTTAAAACCTGCGTTTTCCACTACAGAGTAAGGTTTCATATCCGCGGCTATAACGTAAATGCACCATTCGCTGCGGTGATGTCCGTATACGGAGCCCGGGACGTCACCTGTAAGAGAAAAAAAGCAATCCGTGGCGACGGTTTTGCAATCCGTCCCCTCAGTTTATAAACCGTACTCACGAATTCATAAACTGTTCACTCGATTTAACAAATCGTGCCCACGGATTAACAAACCGTGCCCACGAATTTCCAATCCGTGCACTTAGATTTTGTAAACCGTACCCTCGGTTTTTGAATCCGTACCCACGAATTCATAATCCGTGCGCACGCTTTCGCAATCCGTTCCCTCGGATTTGTAAACCGTACTCACGGATTCATGCAGCAAACTCCTACGTGTTAACATACAGTTTTATTGAATATTATTATGTGGAATAGGTTTACTGCAAAGTGTCTTAAGTGATTCTCTATCAAGTGTAGTACGAGGTGGAATACAAAGATTTAATAAGAAAGATGCGCATTAAAATCTTGTTCAATTGCTGATAATCTATAATAGCACTTGATTATTATTGTGCAATAAACCTGGCATTGTGACTGACTCTGGAGTAATTTTTTCCTCTTTTGTAAGTTATTTTGGATAAAAGATTCTTATGCATAACCTGTTTAATAATATATAATAATGATACAAATAAAAATAAAGTTATTTTTTATAATTTTAATTTGTAGGCTAAATAAATGAGTACAAGACAGTAAAAATATTTGTCATAAAATAATTTGTGAATTGCTTTATTTTTAAATAACCTTTGGACAGTTTTGGAAATGCTTGTGTACAATTCTTTCTTAACATGAAGACTTATTTTTGTGATTTTATTATACTAAGCTCCACCCACCTCACCCCACCTGCCGGAGTTAGATGCATGTTTCACTGTTAAGTGTAAAATGCGTGTCAATTTTCAAATCCGAGGGAACGGATTGCGAAAGCGTGCGCACGGATTATGAATTCGTGGGTACGGATTCAAAAACCGAGGGTACGGTTTACACAATCTAAACGCACGGACTGGGAATTCGTGGGCACGGTTTGTTAATCCTGGGTACGATTTGTTAAACCGAGTGAACAGTTTATTAATTCATGAGCACGGTTTATAAACTGAGGGGACGGATTGCAAAACCGTCGCCACGGATTGATGTTTTTTCTCTCCTACAGGTGACGTGCGGGGCTCCGTACCGAGCCTTCAGCGCGTACTGAGTGAGCGAGCGCCTGACTGAGTAGCCTAACATAAACATATAAGTTGGTGTTTTTTTTTTCTTCGGGGGTGTCAGGGGCATTGCCTGTTACGTCGTTTGGGTTATTGGGCTACCTTGTTGAACGCATAACATTATATTTCACACACCTTTTTTATTTTCCAAATTTAATTAATTAGTCCAACGAACCGTTCGGTACATAATGCGTACCGCGTACCGAACCGAAAGCCTCGTACCGAACGGTTCAATACGAATACGCGTATCGTTACACCCCTAATATATATATATATATATATATATATATATATATATATATATATATATATATATTTATTTATTTATTTATTTATTTATTTATTAAAATGCTCACCAAGGCTGCATTTATTTGATGAAAAATACAGCAATATTCTGAAATATTACTACAATTCAAAATAATATAAAATATAATTCATTATATATTGAAGCATATTTAATGTAATATATCTCTGTGCTGCAAAGCTGATTTTCAGCAGCCATTATTACAGTCTTCAGTGTCATATGACTTAGATGAATGGGAAGTTCAAAAGTAAGACATTATATATATATATATATATATATACACACACACACACACACACACACACACACACACACACACACACACACACACACTCACCTAAAGGATTATTGGGAAAACCATACCAATACTGTGTTTAACCCCCTTCAGCCTTCAGAACTGCCTTAATTCTACGTAGCATTGATTCAACAAGGTGCTGAAAGCATTCTTTAGAAAAGTTGACCCATATTGATAGGATAGCATCTTGCAGTTGATGGAGATTTGTGGGATGCACATCCAGTGCACGAAGCTCCCGTTCCACCACATCCCTAAGATGCTTTATTGGGTTGAGATCTGGTGACTGTGGGGGCCATTTTAGTACAGTGAACTAATTGTCATGTTCAAGAAACCAATTTGAAATGATTCGAGCTTTGTGACATGGTGTATTATCCTGCTGGAAGTAGCCATCAGAGAATGGGTACATGGTGGTCATAAAGGGATGGACATGGTCAGAAACAATGCTCAGGTAGGTCGTGGCATTTAAACGATGCCCAATTGGCACTAAGGGGCCTAAAGTGTGCCAAGAAAACATCCCCCACAACATTACACCACCAGCAGCAGCCTGCACAGTGGTAACAAGGCATGATGGATCCATGTTCTCATTCTGTTTACGCCAAATTCTGACTCTACCATCTGAATGTCTGAATACTGAATACCATGAGAAATCGAGACTCATCAGACCAGGCAACATTTTTCCAGTCTTCAACTGTCCAATTTTGGTGGGCTCGTGCAAATTGTAGCCTCCTTTTCCTATTTGTAGAGGAGATGAGTGGTATCCAGTGTGGTCTTCTGCTGTTGCAGCCCATCCGCCTCAAGGTTGTGCGTGTTGTGGCTTCACAAATGCATTGCTGCATACCTCAGTTATAACGAATGGTTATTTCAGTCAAAGTTGCTCTTCTATCAGCTTGAATCAGTCGGTCCATTCTTCTCTGACCTCTAGCATCAACAAGGCATTTTTGCCCGCATACTGGACGTTTTTCCCTTTTCACACCATTCTTTGTAAACCCTAGAAATGGTTGTGCATGAAAATCGAACTGAATCATTTGAAACGGTTCGCATCTCCAATAAGCAAATGACTTAAACTGTTAACTTTTTTAATGTGGCTGACACTCCCTCTGAGTTCAAACAAACCAAAATCCCAGAGTAATTCATTTACTCAAGCAGTACACTGAATGAACTGCTGTGAAGAGAGAACTGATGAACACCGAGCCGAGCCAGATAATGAACGAAAGATTGACTCGTTCTCGAGTCAAGATCCTGTTGCATCATTTTTCGGATCACCAGTAGTGATGGGAAGTTCGGTTCTTTTCCGCGAACCAGTTCTTCCGGACAGTTCGATTCAATAAAACCAGTTGAAGAAAACGGTTCACCGGTTCTTTTGCGCTCGACGTAATGGCGTCATTGGCGATGATTGCCCTTGATTCAAGCCTTCGGTTTACCCGCGCCCATAACACTAGCACAGAATCAGTTCAGAAACAATCACCAAATAAAACAGTTCAGTTCAGATGCTCTCTGTCTCAGTCTGCTTTACGCTGAATCACACAACACATGCACAGTATCATCAGCTCCTCGGTTCTCGAATCGTACACGTCTGACAGAAACGGTTCTTGACTCGAGAACGAGATTTAAACGATTCAATTAGATTTGGTGGACTGGTTCAAGAAGATCCGGATACATCGAATTATTCGTTCACGAACCGGATTTCACTAACTGCAGTGTTTTACAACAGACCTGGAAGAGAAGACAATGCTGAATAAAGTCGTAGTTTTTGCGATTTTTGGACCAAAATTTATTTTTCAAAAAACTGACCCTCTGATGTCAAATGGACTACTTTGATGATGTTTTTATTACCTTTCTGGACATGGACAGTATACCGTACACACAGTTTCAATGGAGGGACAGAAAGCTCTCGGACTAAATCAAAAATATCTTAAACTGTGTTCTGAAGATAAAGTTCTGAGGTCTCACAGGTTTGGAACGACATGAGGGTGAGTTATTTATGACATCATTTTGATTTTTGGGTGAACTAACCCTTTGAATGATTAGAATAGAAACTTTGCTTCAGTAATTTCGCATTTACTGCATTTAATTATTTTAAGGATTGTAAAATTAATCACATGCGTTAATGCGTTAACAATGACAGTCCTGATGTATATATTTATTTAATCTGGTAGTGTAATTAATGTTTATTTAACCAAAAACTAATACTGGGACTGGAATTTACATTTGATTTTCTGTGATTTTCTCAAATGACCACAAGTGGCCCATGAGAGAGGTCAAGATGCTGACAAGGCTCCTGTCACTGAGGTGAGCATCAGAGGGCAGGGAACTGTTGTACAGTATCAAATGAATTAGTTTACAGCATGTTCTGTGATAAACAGATGCCTCACTAAATACAGCAACTCAACCGGTGTGAAAAAGTCAAGTCCTATATCAATTCAGGCATACTGTAGGAAAATTACAAGTAAAAGTAAAAAAATAAAAATCAATGAAAAAAAAAGGATCATCTGTTTTTTCAGTATGATTTACAGTGTTAACATTATACATTGCTCTTCTGTCAGAATTGACACATCTGTCATGTTTTCAGTGATAACACATTTTTGATAATGTAACAATATTACAGGTATTTAAGACATGACAGTTTGGTTTGATTTTTTAAATGCATTTCCTAATGTGATGCCTGTATCTTAAACAAAAAAATTTTACTTTTTCCATTCAGCTCCTGGAAGGGTTACAGTATTTGAAACATGTCTCTTGCATCTTTTGCTACTGAATTAACTGATGAATAAAATGACTAAACAGAAAAATCATTGCGTTATGCTGATTAAGTCAAATGTTCTCATTATGTTTTGAAACAATGGTTGCATAAAAGGAAACATTTACAACCCTGATGAAAGCACAATAGCAGGTTTTGAATGAGCATCTAACTTTGTTACAATGAATGGTTCTCACATTCTTGTGAGAATAGCACCAAAGTGATTACAAAACGTAACGTAGAAGTAAAGATCACACTTTTAATTTAATCATAAAATGTTTATTTCATATTTGATGTTGGCTTCAACCTCACAGCCACAATTAAATGTTCTCATTAGCATATGTTATTCATTCTAATTTATCACCAGAGACAAATAAGATATACATTTGTGTTCAAAGGCATAAAATGGAAAGAAAAATATAGGATTTTTCCAATCCAAAAAATTTAATGTCATCCCACTCTCAGGCAGAGGAGCGATAGAGTTAGCACTTCATAATTTATATTTAAGAAAGTTGGTGTTACAATTGCCCACAGTCTCATTGTACACCACAGCCAATCAGAGATTTGATGAAGACAAACAACAATAAGGTGTCATCTATAGCAATCTTTCTGAGACGTTTTACGTTTTATGTCCTAATGGAATTCTCTATATATATGATAAATGATAGTGAAAAATGTGGGGAGACGGATGTGTGGATACTGTGCCCTTCATGGCTATGTGCTTTCGCGAGTCATTCTAATCATAATAATCATACAGAGGGCTGTGGCCTCCACCACCCACCCACTCCACACAGCCTATAGGAGATGACTCGACTGTTGTGCCTGCCTGCTCCTCCGTGTGTCTTTGAGATCACATCCATGTGTGTATGAGTGTGAGAGACTCGACACATGAAGAGCTATTGTCTTGCCGCGAGCTGTGAAGTGGACATTGAGCGGAAATCTTGCCCCCTTCAAGAGTGTGTGAAAACGTCTGTGTGTATGTGCACTCTGTGGACTTGGCCTCCCTATTACCTCTATGAGAAATATAGCAGCACAAACACACACAATTTTGCACCAACACTTAAAGGAGCAGTTCAACCAAAAATGACAGTTCTGTCACTATTTATTCACCCTCATGGCATTCCAAACCGGTATGACTCACTTTCTTCAGTGGAACATAAAGGTTTTTTTTTTTTTTTTTTTTTTTATGAATATCCTGGCTGCTATTTTCTATATAGTAAAAAGGGACAGGGGCTGTCAGGCTCAAAAAAAGAACAATAAAATGATCCTAAATATAAAGGAAATTATTAATCATGCTTAAGTTTTTGAAGCCCTACAATAAATAGCTTTGTGTGCAGATCAGGTTGAAATTTAAAATCTCAAATCTAATATAGTGCTATTACCATCTGACATTTGATTTGATCACAAGACTTGTGAGAACAAAAGCTTTTGGCATCCCTTGGTATCAACATGCCATTTTTGATGTCCATGCAACTAGTTGATTTTCGAATGGAAGGGAAGGTTATCCATGAACAATGACTCAGTTATTATTAACACTATATGTATGAATAATAATAAAAAGAAGATCACAAGCCATTATCCTCTGTTGGGATTTGGTTAATTTTGCAATACATATAAACAAATCATGACATTTGTCAGAGGAAGAGAGAAGAACAGCGTAAGTAGCACAATAGCTGTAAGAAGCAAAGTGTAAAATAAATGTATGATAACTTTACAATAATTTGATAATAAATAATACAATAACAATGATTACTGAGTTTAATTTGCATTAGATCCCACAAAATTTGTTTTTAAAATCATATATTCAATGCTGACTTGCATACATAATTTACTTCAACTCATGTTGTGGCATTAATGAACATGCCCTAATCGCATGCATCCTTCTGCTGAGGACGTTTTCTAATTGAAAGAAAGTTGACTGAAAGAATGTATTCAGCGGTAAGTAGAGTTTATAGCAAGATGTACAACATGGTTCTTAGTATAAGTATAGAATTTAATCAAACAGTTTTGTAGCATCTCGCTAATTGGTAGGGAAGTAATTAAAGTGACACAGCCTTTGGGGAGTCACTGCCAGACTCTGTGCTGAAATGGGAGATGAGAATGTGTGTGCTTATGTGTGAGACTGTGAGAGATAGAGATTAGGCCCCACTTCAGTTTAATTTATCTGTTTGATGTAATGGACAGACATGTAATTTAAACATCTCCATCAGTATGATGATAAGAACCATATGATACCACTGAATATGTACACACAGACCTTCTGGTTGTGATGTCATCAAATGGCAAACACTCAAGATTACTAATTAGGTTATGCACAAATAACTTTACATGCTCTTTTACATAAAACCCATTACATAGATGTCATTCTAAATCTGAGAAGAAGAAAAAACAGGTGTAGGGTTTTCAAAATTTTCACTCAGAAATTGCTTGTAAATTACATACAAAGTAAATGGAGAGTCATATAAAAACTGTGTAGAACCTGAGGTAATCTTATTAGTTTTTTGTATTTGTTTCCATTTGCCAGAATGCCAGGAAGAAAAATTACCTGTCAAATCATCATGTACATTTCTATTTGTGATGGGTCAATGCCTGGGGTTGACAACATGACTTGGTCAGTGAAACAGCATGATTCACTTGTCAGTATTTCAGGATAGTCCCTTATTTTATAAAAGCACTGAACGACTCTAACAATACCTATTACTGACCTTTAACAATTACCGGATCATTCCTGAGTGCACAAATCAAACATGGAGATGGTTAAGGGCAATTTCCTCACTAACTTTAAACTGTGGCTTTAGGCAGTTTTGTCCAGCATTGCACACCATTGAAATGCATTATCTTCAGCCTGCAGGTCCATGTTTCATCACTCAGGCTATTTATGGTGTAATGGCGAGTACTGGCTGTTTGCTGATGGTTAGAATGCTAACAGTGCTCTTTAAACAGTTCACTCACTTTGTGGGTGCTTTATTTGACTAATGCCTCTTATTTCACTTTCACAACAGTACATGCAGTCTGTGGAACGCTTCTTTGCAGCTTGGCATGCGAGGTGTGAATGGCGTCACGGTGCATATGTGCGTGAGTGCTTGCTGCTTGCTTGCATTTTAGGGCTCAGGTGGCCGATCATGGTGTATGTGGTGGGCGACTCACATTGATGTCTGCATGTAAGTGAGGAGTTGAGAACAAGACCAGATCTGCAAATGCTTGTCAACGTTGCAGCAAAAGGCCAATCTCTTAATAATGATGTTGTGCTGTTCTTTGTTTGAGCTTTTTTGGCAGAGATCAGAGTAAACACGTTCTGTGCCACCTCAGCCGACCAAACTGCAAAAACACATCAGCTTGATGATGATAATTTGAGTAGCTTGAATAGTTATTGACTAGAGCGTGTCTTTAGATTCTTCTCAGCCTCATGCATAATTACAGAATAAATGAGGGGACAGCCAGTGCAGACCTCCCCGGAGTTTATTGTTTATTAAAAGTACAAATTATTATTATTGGAGAAATGTCAACTGTGGCTAGCTGAAGAGCTGTTATCCTCTTTGATTTTTTATAGGCTCCACTCTCACCCTCATTAGGCATTTCTAGAAAGTTCAGTAGTCTCATAATGTGCCTCAAGCTGATGCTAACTCCTCCCTAGAGTCTGGGTTACTTTGTGAATGTTAAATTGCAAATAACACAGACTGACCCTGCTGATACTGTTAAAATGTTGATTGCAAAAAGTTTAAAATGTTATTGTATCGGGCATAGTCTGGCTTTCATTGTTGCTGACGCTAACAGAAAAAAAAAAAAACACATCAAATCAACTTAACATGTTACCGTTTAAACACATAATTGTCAAGGTGATTTTTAATGGATAATTCTCCTCCAAATATGTTTTGAACTTATTTTAAACAATGTATTTGTTATTTTAATATTTAACACCTAGTAAAGCAGTATGTTTGTGGTAGTAACACCAGCTGAACTTGCAAAGAGCTTATAAAATGTAAAGGAGTCAAAACAGAGACAGGAGTTTCTCCATTGCACACATACAGATCTGCTGCAAGGAGATGGTGGTTCTGATGCCCATATTGAAATGTTATGGGCTACATACTGTTGCTTCTATGATGACAAGAACCAGGTATGCGTGAACATTCTGTCTTTTTTACGGTTACATCTTGTAACTTCACATCCTGTGTTCATTTCATTTAGATGTCTGTGTTAAATTCATATTTCACCTGACAACACCAGATTTCCTTTTCAGGTTATCTGGTACCACTTTCCCACTGAGGCTTATGTGTTTCAACTGGCAGGGAGCAGAACCCTCTATGCCACCAAACTGTGACCGGAATTGCTGGTTATCTCTTGCAGGAGAGAGTTGGTTTCTTCTGCCAACCACTGCTGAAATGACAGATTTAAATGTTGTTGTTAAAGTTATTCATTTACTGGCTTTTAAAAATGTCACCTTTTCAAACTGCAGTCTGTAGTGGAATCTCCACATATTAACATCATAGGTTCCCATGTTTGAGACCAGAAAGGTTTTGATGCTGATTTAGAACCAAGATCTGTGCACTGGCCCAGGATTTTTTTGAGTGGAAATGCACAGTCAAGTTCCCAATTTTCTCCGGCATCAGCTCCAGTGGAAAAGTGCTATTAGTCCACTTGTTTGGTGCCCAACAAGTTTCAGAGGCAGCGTTTACAATTATTTAAATAAACCTCACTAACAGTTCATTTAATCTAACCGAACCCTCTCAACTCATCTTCCTCTGCTTATCTGAGGCCGGGTCACAGGGGCAGTAGTCCGAGCATAACTCCCCAGACTTCCCTCTCCCCGCACACCTCCTGCAGCTCCTCTGGGGGAATGCTAAGGCATTCCCTGGCCAGCTGGGAGACAAAGTCTTTCCAACGTGTCCTGGGTCTGCCCCAATGCCTCTTCCCAATGAGACATGCCCAGAACACCTCACCAGGAGGGCGTCCAGAAGGCATCCGAAACAGGTGCCCGTGCAACCTCAACTGGCTCCTCTTGATGTGGAGGAGCAGCGGCTCTACTCCGAGCTCCTCCTGGGTGACTGAACTCTTCACCCTACGGCTAAGGGTACGCCCAGCCACTCTGCGGAAGAAACTAATTTCTGCCGCTTGTATCCGCAATCTCATTCTGTCAATCATGATCCAGACTTAATGACCATAGGTGAGGGTAGGATAGTAGATTGACTGGTAAATTCACAAAAACAGGCCGGTACAATGACCGCATTACTGCGAATGCAGGACAAATATGTTTGTCAACTTTCTGCTCCATTTTTCCCTCACTCGTGAAGATACTTAAACTCCTCCACTTGAGGGAGCACCCCCTCCCCAATCTGGAGGGGGCAATCCACATTTTTCTGACAGAGAGCCAAGGCTTTGGATTTGTAGGTGCTGATTCTCATCCCCACCACTTTGCACTTTGCTGAAAACCTCTCCAGTGCATGCTGTAAGTCTTGATTTGTTGAAGCCAACAGAACCACATCATCCGCAAAAAGCAGAGACGATATCTTGCAGCCACCAAAACAGACACCCTCTGCTCCCTGGCTGCACCTAGAAATTCTGTCCTTGAAAATAATTAACTGAATTGTGTCAAACGGCAACCCTGGCGGAGTCCAACATGTACAGGGAACAGGTCTGTCTTAATTCTAGCAATGCAAACCAAGCTCCTGCTCCAGTCATATAGAGAAAAAAACAGCCCATAACAACAAGTCCTGAACCCCAAAATCCCAAAGTACCTCCCACTGGATGCCATGAGGGGCACGGTGGAATGCCTTCTCCAGGTCCAGAAAACATATATAGACTGGTTGGGCAAACTCCCAGGAACCCTCCAACATCCTAGTGAGGGTATATAGCTGGTCCAGTGTTCCACAGCCAGGGTGACAACCACATTGCTTCTACTGAATGTGAGGTTCAACTATCGGTCAGATCCTCCTATCATGTACCCTGGGATAGACTTTCTCAGGGAGGCTGAGGAGTTTGATCCCCCTATAGTTAGATCACACCCTCCAGTCCCCTTTCTTAAAAAGAGGGACCACCTCCCTGGTCTGCCAATGCAGAGGCTCTGTTCATGAACTCCATGCAATGCTGCAGAGGCATGTCCCCAGCCTCAGCTTCTTTTACGGAGTTGGAGGGAGTCAGTCCTCTATTCTTCTTAACATCTCCTTTTCTGTTCAACAGAAGACAATTTCATACAAGTTTGAGAGAAAATGAGAGCAAGTAAATTATGACCTGAACTTTCAGGGTGAACTATCCCTTTAAGTGTAGCGCAGGTATCCAAATACCTTTGGCATAATAAAAATTAAAGCATAAATACAACAAAGCCAAATACAGTATATACACTCCCCTAAAGGATTAATAGGAACACCATACTAATACTGTGTTTGACCCCCTTTCACCTTCAGACATGCCTTAATTCTACATGGCATTGATTCAACAAGGTGCTGGAAGCATTCTTTAGAAATGTTGGCCCATATTGATAGGATAGTATCTTGCAGTTGATGGAGATCTGTGGGATGCACATCGAGGGCATGAATTTGAAATTATTCGAGCTTTGTGACATGGTGCATTATCCTGCTGGAAGTAGCCATCAGAGGATGGGTACATGGTGGTCATAAGGATGGACATGGTCAGAAACAATGCTCAGGTAGGCCGTGGCATTTAAACGATGCCCAATTGGCACTAAGGGGCCTAAAGTGTGCCAGGAAAACATCCCCCACACCATTACACCACCAAATTCTGACTCTACCATCTGAATGTCTCAACAGAAATCGAGACTCATCAGACCAGGCAACATTTTTCCAGTCTTCAACTGTCCAATTTTGGTGAGCTTGTGCAACTTGTAGCCTCTTTGTCCTATTTGTAGTGGAGATGAGTGGTACCCGGTGGGGTCTTCTGCTGTTGTAGCCCATCCGCCTCAAGGTTGTGCGTGTTGTGGCTTCACAAATGCTTTGCTGCATACCTCAGTAGTAACGAGTGGTTATTTCAGTCAAAGTTGCTCTTCTATCAGCTTGAATCAGTCGACCAATTCTCCTCTGACCTCTAGCATCAACAAGGCATTTTCGCCCACAGGACTGCCGCATACTGGACATTTTTTCCTTTTCACACCATTCTTTGTAAACCCTAGAAACAGTTGTGCGTGAAAATCCCATTAACTGAGCATATTGTGAAATACTCAGACCGGCCCGTCTGGCACCAACAACCATGCCACGCTCAAAATTGCTTAAATCACCTTTCTTTCCCATTTTGACATTCAGTCTGGAGTTCAAGAGATTATCTTGGCCAGGACCACACCCCTAAATGCATTAAAGCAACTGCCATGTGATTGGTTGATTAGATAATTGCATTAATGATAAATTGAACAGGTGTTCCTAATAATCCTTTAGGTGAATGACATATTGTCACAAAAAAAATAGTGTTGCATATGACTGTAGCTTATAGCTTTATTTTATTTTATTTCCAATTATCAGTTTTACCTGTAGTCTGAGTGTGAACTACATTTCATCATCTATAATTGAATTTCTATGACTTGATTTTAAACTCTGTTTGCTTATTCTGAATTGGTGGGCTGAAAGAAATCAGCTGTTAGTTTGCAAATCAGAGTATGTTATCCAAAGCTTACTAAGATGATGGAGGGCAGGCCCATTAAACTAGAACTGAATGGTATGCATTAATATTTATAATTTTCTAAGCTCTTGCAGAGAGGCATTAGTCCAGCAGTCATGAAACTCATCACGACAACATTTCCCTTGTCACGACTTCATTCGTACCATTCTGTGAGAGGGAAAAACAGGAAATGTCTTGATCTTTTTCCACCTAAATCACATGTGCTTGAGGGCAGCTTGATTATACCTAAATGGAGCCCCATTTAGTCTGATCACTAGCAGATTTAACCTGTGGGTCTTATATTTGCCTGGAGTGATGCCAACCTCTGCCACGAGCTGATCTAGCTCAGGCACCTGTAATTCACCGGGTAATGTTGGCACCTAATGCATTTTAGGTCTAGCAGGAGGCTGAAAGGCTTCTGCCATGATGATAGCAGCATGTTTGTGAGGTAATATAGGCTTTAGGGAAAAAATACTTCAGTTATTGCTTTATGTCAGTGAAATAATTCATAGAAAAATCGCAGTACACTGACATCTGCCTGCCCTTGTGATTGGGCATTTGAGCACATTTTGTGCCGATGAGAAGAACTACCTGCCTGCACAGATCACAATAACAGCCTGAGATTGATATTCAGGGTGTGGTACTTCTGACTGCCAAAAATTACATGAAAAATTACAAAAAAAATGCAACCTATTAAAATTCCAGTTCAGTCCTGGCCTAGATTTGGCTCATATACATTTATATAGTTTGGGGGAAAGGCGTGTATGTGTGGGGACTCTAGATATTATCTTATAAGTAACTATACAGCAGGCAGCGCATCGTCTGTTCTACAGAGCTGTGATATCAGCACATATCGTCAAAGACACTTAATCTAGATAATAAATTCTTCCCAGTAATCAGCTATTTGTTTTCAAGACCCGATAAAGGTTCCAGTGGTAAGAAGGTTTTAATACAAATCAAAAGATAAAAAGCCACTTTTATTGAGAGGGCCACTTTACTCCAAAGTGAGAAAGAAATGGTTGTGGCAAGTTTATGCTGGGGAAAAGTGTACTGATATTTGTTAAGGCATAGTGCTGTTGATGTCTTGTTTTATATAAAAGCTTTTTACTTGAATGTACAAGTAACACATTACAGCCTGCAGAAGTCCTGTAAGTTGTTGTTTATGTAAATTATTTAGTACAAATGGCAGTGCTCATCATCTAAGTGTCACCTCTTCTGGTCAGCTCAGAGTATGAGCAGCATATGGAGTGTGATAATTGTGTTTGGCATTTGTAGAATGTAGTTTTTATTTTCATCATGTAATTTGTTTTGAGATGTGTGAGGGTAGGATGGGTTTAGCTTGACATTTTGGGCTGGGGGTCACAGACCATGATATCTGGTATTCAGGTTTCAGACAAGCAGACAGAAATGCAGACAGACTGAATTTTAGCCAATTTTTGCATAATGCATTATTAGTTTTGTGCATAACAATGCGATTAATTGCAATAGACAATATTGCAACTATATATATATATATATATATATATATATATATATATATATATATATATATATATATATATATATATATATATAACTTATTCTGATATTTTTCTTGTACTTGGAAGCTGCATATAAAATCCACTTGGCTTAGAAATCTTTGAATGGAAATGATGCCTCTGGGTGGGCTACAGCTTACGGCACTTCTCATTCATTCCTATAATATCTGTAAATAGCAATTGAGTTTACCTAACTCTGACTGAAATCCAGTGATCTCAAGGCTGTAATATGATTGGCTATTAAGGCACACCTGATCCAAGTTGACCATTACACTTTCTCCAATAGTAAGTAATCCTCATTACCCTCTTCACTCAGAAAACTTAAGCACATAGGTATTTTTATTTAAATAAATTGCAACCTTTGCAATAGGACTATGGTATTAAGCCATAATGCGATATTGATTATATATGGATATATAGTGCACCCCTAATTAAAATATTACCTGTTTCATTTATTTTTTACTTTTTTATTCAAAAGTGTTAAATGCATCATGACATATTTAAATTCTTAAATATGTGTAAGTAAATTTATACCTTTATACTGTAGATCATCTTGATCTATAATGGGTGATTGGCAAAGTAGCCTAACTTCGCTGTTGTCTATTAACAACGCTTAAAGATCTTCTTTTTTACTTAAGTACCAGATATGGCTGTCGAGCCATAAAATATTTTTCATATGATTGACTGATTTGTATTTAATGTGAATTTAATAAAACATTTTAAGTTACTAATTATAACACTTGCATTGTACAGAAAGATAGCAAAGAACATTTACATTATCAAAGAACATCATCACTGTATGTAGTCTGAGTTAAAGCACTCTCAAAAAACTCCCAAAAACCCTGCACCTCTGCACTTTGTTGTTTCTGATAAGAAAATTTGCCAGATAGCAGAATTAAGTCAGTGACCTCATGCACTGAACAAAGCACTGGGATTTCATCGAAGACACATTTGAACACCTCTGAATTGCATTCATGAACTCAAGAGAACCATGTATGATTGGTTATAATGTGCAGCGATCTAGAAACGCATCTGTCTCTGGCTCAGCGCCAGTCAAAGCACAAACGCACATTTGAATTTAGCAGCTTGATGTGCTGCACTGAACATTCTAAACACCAGTGTGATCGTATCAAATATTTAAAAAATATTATCATTCAAAATCCAGGTCAAAGGGTCACATTTAGGGTCTCTGAGATCATCTGGGGTCATGTTGAGTTTATGGCATCTGGGAGCACGTGTATGGTGTTTGGGATTATGTGTAATGTGCAGGTTTGTTGGAGTCATTTGCAGGGTTTCTGGGGTCATATGTTGGATTTCTGGGACATGTTAATTGTAGGATTCAGCGATCATGTGTATGCACTGGGATAATGTATAGTGTGGTCATATGGTGTCTGGGATCATGTGAAGAGTGTTTGGGGTCATATTGACTGTATGCTTTCTGTGGCCATGTGTAGGTTCTATGCAGTAATGTTGAGTATATGTTACTGGTGTAGTAACATAATACTAATGCTGAGTGTAGTTACTGGGTCGTGTGAAGGGTGTTTGGGGACATGTTGAATGTATGGTTTCTGGGGTCATGTTTGTGGTGTTTGGGGCCAAGTCAATTGAAGGGTGTCTGCGATCATGTGTATGTTGTTTGCGGTCATGTTTGTGGTGTTTGGAGTCGTGTGTAAGGTGTCTGGGGTCATGTCTACAATGTCTGGGCTCATGTATTACGGCATCAGGTGACATGTGTAGGGTGTTTGGAGCCATGTTAATTGTATGATTTCTGGAGTCATATGCAGGGTGTTTGCACTCAAGTAGGGTTTCTGGAGTGTGAGTGTGTAGGGGGTGAGAGCTGTGTATGCAGTGTAGGATGCTTGAGGGATGTGTGGACAGTGTGGGAATGTGTGAGCATAGCATGCAGGCAGCAGGTTTCTTGGCAGACGAGCTGCTCCCATGGGCAGCTTCCATTCAGATAGGCTTTGTAATCCAAAAACCAATTGACTCGCATCATCATCAGTGTATGTGTGGTGAAGGTCATGTGGTGGTGTGCTAGTGTGCAAGTGATGATGCTAATACCGGTGAGTGAACCCATTGTCATAAGCAGCCACAACACTCACTGCCATCCTTCATTGCACACTGCATCTCACGCAGACTCCATTCTTCATCTCAGACTGCTCATCCAACACTCTCTCCCCAAATCATCCTTGACTTCTTGACTCACACGGCTTCCTGACATCTTCACATCTATGATATGAGGTGGCTGAATGACTAGTGCGAGAACTGTGTAAGGACAAATGAATCAATGCCCTTTCCACCTCTGCACTGACAGATCAGCTGATGTTTTATCCACCTGCCACATGACCAGCAAGCCCTGAAGATTAACCAGGCCAAACAACAAAGAGCAGCCAGAGAGAATACAAAGCCATACTCCACAGCACTCCCTAACCTCTCCCTCTCTCATTTTCCTTACCTATTTCAGAGATTTATGACCCATGAATTTTTACTACCCCATTTTGGATGACGTAGGGTTAGTGTTTTCTTTTTCATTGTGATTCTCTCTGTGTCTGTAGCTCTCTTTCTCTCTCGCTTGCTCTTATTTTTATCTTTTTTTATAGTATTCCATGATTGTTTTCCATGCAATATTGCTTTCATAAATATAGTGATGGGAATAATACATTAAGATTGTAAAATAATAATAAATGTAATATTAAATAAACTAAATATAAAAATGGAAAATAAAGTGTTAGAGGTCAAATATAAAATATTCCTCAAATATGCTAAAAAAATATATATTCTTTGTTAATGATCTCTACCATCGGATGACTGAGTGTCTTTAACTCTATAGGGGGAACAACAGAAGAAGACCTCCTTGTCTCCATTACTCATAATGCTGCAGCAAAATCATATTTCAGTTCTTTTCATGTCCTGCTGGAAATCAAAGTGAGTTTTTTACACTGCAGTATGTTGGGGATTCAGGGATTAGTGGCAAATTCTGGATGCAAGTAGCTCAGTCAGATAGGTGAAGACTGCAGCGCTGGAGCTCACAGCAGAGGTGAGGTGATGAAACCTCAAGATAGATGAGAGAGACAAGGTGGGACTTAAAAGAAAGAGAAAGAACAGAGAAGATGATTTAAAAGAGACAAATGATCAGTTCCTAAAGCCTGTGAGCTGCCTGGTGGAGACAGCATTAAGACATTATAGAATAGCTCCTGCAAAGTTATTCCAAAAGGTAGGCAACAAATATTGTTACTCCTAAAATAACTAATTTGCATGTTGTGCTTAATTAACAATACAATAAAAAAAAAAGAAATTTCCAAGTTGTATGCATATATGCATTCAGATAAGTATTTGAAAAGTATAGATAAAAGTATCTATAGTGAACAGTATTGATAAAATTCAGTGCAAATGAGTGTGAAATTAAATTAATTTACTATACATAGGTTTTGCATAACCTATTTTTTAAAGTTCCAAGTGATCAAATGTGATTTAATTCACAATGAAATTTATTTCTGTAATTTTTTTAATCAACAGACTCATTGGAAAGTGTGCCTCTATCTACTTTTTTGCAAAAATGCAAAAACAACAATTTACTGCAGATTCCAGCTGAAATGAGTACTAGTTGCAGTAAAACAATTTTTCTTAAAGGTCACGTTTTTAAAAAAAGCTTTGATTGTGTTTACAGTGTGCAATATAACGTGTTCATGTTTCGCATGTTAAAAAAAATAGTATTTTTCACACAATTCACCTATCTGTATACCGCTGTTTTCACTGTCATAAAAACCGGCTGATGACCTCCTTGTTCTATCAAGTCCATCCTTCAGAAATACGTAACAAGTTGTGATTGGGCCAGCGGTTCCTGTGTTGTGATTCGACAGCAGCTGAGGGCACACAGCCCTCCTGCAAACGCGATTGGGCTAGTTTTGAGAAGCAAGTGGGCAGGAGCATGTGCTGGAGATGTACTTATAATCACAGGAGCGTTTTTACTTACCAGATGCGCATGAAAATCGCATTAGATTTTTTTGCACAGCCCTAACATCTAGTTAACAAAGCTAAACAGCGTTGCCCTTTGTGTAATAAGTTACAGAAACTGTTAAACGCACCAACTTAAATAATAAAATACACTTACCGGTTGTGGTCCATAAACAACGCCTTCTCCAGACAAAGAGGGAACTGCTCCATCTTTCAGGAATAATTTTTGTGCGAATCCGGCATTAAACTGATTGAGATTGAGGAAGTTGTCCTCAGCAAGCTGTCCTCAGCAATATGTGCTGCACATAGTTTTACATGTGGATTATAATTTTCGGGAACCAAGTTAAACATAAATTGTAACCATTGATCTCTGAGTACAGTGTCCCTGGGAAGCCCATACAAAGGTGATTGGACTCCGAGATGAAAATAACAACGTTTCAACGACATGGCGACAAACACAAATGCAGCTCTTCCTTCTTCTCTGTCGGAGCGCAACAAGACCAAGCCCCCCTTTTTTGTGAATTCATGTGGGCGGAGTTAAGTCAAAAAACTGTTTTAGTGACATCATTACTCCAGGAACTAGAGGGCTGTAGTCCAAACGGGTCGTTTTTTGTAGGTGATTCTGTTAAATAAAATATCTCGCTTGGCATTGAACTTTGAGCTTTAGAATTTTACAGACATTATTTATCCTCTAACAACAACATTACACACTAACTAAAGTTTAAAAATGGGATAACGAAGAACGGGACCTTTAATTCTCACAATTATAATTATATGGGCAGATTATTGATTAATAAAGACTTATTTTTGCATGATTACTACGTTATGCTATGATCTTGAAGCATTTTTACCAAACAGTGCATTATTTGTAAACAAATATATATTAAGCTCCGTATGTATGGCATTTCTAAACTTGCTTGGCAGCTCACCTAGTACAGCACTGCACTTGTGATGTGGAACCCTTGGGCTTGAATCCCTTGAAACAACACTCAATTAAAGTAATAGTTCATCAAAACAAATCTGCCCACAAATCTGGTTTTCAATATCATTAGTTGTTGTTTTTAAAAGTTGAATTTGACTAGTAGTGTGTCTAAATATCTGTAACATGAGCTTATGGTCGTGGATGAATGACACAACAATGGGCCTCAGGATCTCGTCACAGTGTCTCTGTGCATTCAAAATGGCATCAATAAAATGCACCTGTATTCGTTGTCCATAACATACGCCTACCCTACCCATACCATAACCCCAACGCCACCATGGGTCACTCGATCCACAACGTTGACATCAGCAAACTGCTCACTCCAAGTCTACAATTCACCACGCCTATTCAAACAAAGTGTTTTCAGATGAGGTCCATGACCCCTTTAATAGAAATTTAGTTCACTAAGTGCAGTTTAAAACAAAACTATTTGGCTGTACTAACTAAAAAGCCTTTTTACATACAAATATCTATAAGTCTATATGTCCTCCCTGTGCATAATTTTCACTTATTGGCCCTCAGGGAGTCTGTTAACATGGAAAATACAGACAGTAAAGGGCTCATAAATTTGTGAGGAAGGGTGAAAGTAGGGCTTGTTGGAAGCTGGGTCTTTATGTGAGACAGATAAATTGTGAGCGGTCCTGTGATGGGAGCGCTGGGGAACCTTGGGCTGATTGATAGTCCTGGTGGTGAAAGTAGAGAGAGAGGAAGCTGTCCTCTGAGCCGCTGGTGGCTGCCATCTTTCAACCATCTGACATTCAGTTCTCCTACAGGGAGAGCAAGACTGCAGAGAGCTACTAAGTCTCCATCATCATCTTCTTCACCCTCTCTGTCTAACCCTCTGTACTCTGCTTGCTCCACCTTAATTCACTGTAATCGTTTCAGCCAGATCAATCATCCAATTTTGATTTCCACCATCTCATGTTATTCACTTATTTATACAATTATACTCTAACACGAACCTCCTCAAGTGAATGATTTGTAATGCTCTACCTAGGGAAACAGCTCTGGACATCACACAAATAGTGCTCAGTTTGATATACTTGGCTCACTATTGACTGAGTTTGACTTTACTGTGTTGTTAAGCTAATGACACAAAACTGTAATAAGCAAAAATATATAGCACATACAAAGACTGGGTTATAAAACTTGAATGGGTGTTTAACAATTCACTCGTTTTCTCCAAGCATTGAATTCAGAATATTGCTGTGGCAACAGTAATGCAAAATTATATTTATTATATAATTATGGTTGCACTTTATTTTACAGTATGTGTACTAACATGTACTTATAGTGTACTTACAGTGTATTTATCTAAGAAAGTTTTGGTAATACAAGATATATAACTACATGGGGAAGAGTTAGGTTTAGGGGTAAGCTTCAGTGTTATTACCTAAATATTACATAGTTATTGTAATTACTTTAATAAGTACGTAGTATGTACATGAGGAACAGGACTGTAAAATAAAGTGCTACAATTATTTATATATTTATTATATAATTATTATAATTATATGCCCTTTTTACATTACTTTCACTCCTAATTTCAGTACTTTCACCACATTACTAAACACACTAAAGCACACTCAATTTTCTCTGAAACATTTTATAACATTGGTTTACTGTACATATTGCATCAGTTTAGAAATATGATTTCAATCGAGTTGCAAAAGGTTAATGGTATATTGTGTTTTAAAATATTGTACCTAGTGTTAACAAAAAAAAATGCAATAATTTTTATTTTATTTTATTTTTTTTTTGTGGTTGCACATTTACTGAACAACCGCACCATTTTAGCTTGTTTTGTCAAGTTCTTTAAATCACAATTGCACACACACAAAATGTTTTGTCAGGTATCTTTGAATGAGCTTTATATACGGTAACATTTAAATGATCTGAAATATTATCTTACACTGAATCAATGTGTCAATATTATCCAATATTTGGTGTGATAATACCAAATATCCCTTACAGGTTTTTAAAGTGTACTTTGTCAGAGGGCGATCAATAATATAAGAGTAAAAAAATGTTAAATAAATAAATAATTCCTTCATTTGTGAAGGAAATTACCCTCAATATTGGAGCAGAAAGCAGCAGATGTAGTTCTCAATTTCGTTTTTAGCATTCTATTAATGAGTCAAAGACACACATAACCCAACCACTCTCGTTACATCTTCATAGATAAAAAGACCATTTCAGATTCACATTTATTTTTAGTACACAAACTATAAGACTAATTATTGGGATATGGCTAATAAACTTAGTCACATCACTATAGAACCCTATGCTTCTCTTCACTTCTCTTTTCATTGTGACATCACATGCTGAAGTTCACACAGTGCTGTAGTATTGATTGTACATCCTCAGTAATGCGCTGCAAGTCAACTAGATAATTGAAAAACATGAGATTACTCATTCAACATCTAGGATAACAATCCACAGACACAGTGTATAACCGACATCACAGTCAGTCTTGTGTTGATGGTTGGCGTGAAGCTGCCAAACAAAAAATATACATAATATCTGTCACACAGAGCATTCTGGGATGGAAATTGTTTGGCCACATTGTAAGAACACAAAGCTGTGGAGGGGGGGACAGCTTCCACCTTTCTCCACCAACCATGCCTGTCTTACCCTCTCTGTGATGGTCTCATTCACTGGCTCTTTTCCCACACTCTCTCTGTCTCCCATAGCCCATTCCCTTACATTCTCCTTCATCAAAACCATTTAATCTCCCTCTCGGTCTCTCTCAGCGAATCCAAATCAATGCATTCAGCATTCCTTCTCCATAACCTTCACATAGGATTGGTATTTCAGTCACAAGTAACCTCACAGATGGAGCTCGCTCCCAAGCCTCTCTGGACCCCTGTGTGGTGGAGCGCTGAAGCTCCAAGGCTTATCCAATCAACTGTAGGAGGCATCGCTCCACTTTCCACATTCATTTTGTTTTACTCGTGATTTCAGTGAGATAGGGAAGAGCAGAAGGACATGACACTTTTGCACACTTTAACTTGTTTTAAGATTAGTGGGCTGAAGAGCAGGGGTGAGAAACAAGGTGCTCGCCGAGGCAAAGTCGAGCATCATCCCTCCGTTGCGCTCATTTAGCGTTTAGACTCCAGGTCCCTTTATTCTGCTGACTCTTGCCTTCCTCTGCTCTCTCGATGCAAGTACGGGCCAGAAAGGGGGTCAGGGTGTGCTGATACCACTGGCTGATCAAAGTCCAGGATAACGGGAAGAAAATGTGAGGGGACAGAATGAAAGATAGCAAGAGCAAGAGAGTGATGCGAATGCTCTTATTATTAGTAGCTCCTAATGCTACTTCTACAGCAAAGAACACATGGAAAATTGCGAGGCTTTTTTGCTCATGCATTTAGGTGTGTTCACATGATATTTACCTGAACATTTCTTTGTTCTTTTCTGCTGGAGTGCATATATAACAACCCTTGTCCGCCGATGAGGTGCCAGTATCTAGAAGCATTCTGCACATTTCCATTGAGGAAATGTCAGTTCTGGGTCAGACAAATTGGCTAGATATGCGCCCCGAAAACCTGCTGGTCTCAAACCAAAAAACGACTAGCAGCAGAGTGGATGTAAAAACGTCCTTTCAACATAAAGTTTTAAATAACTCAAAACAGAAAACATTTTTTTTCTCCTATGGGCCTAAAATTTATGATTTTATTTACAATTAATAAAACATTTCTAATATTTCAGTTTGCGTGTCTGTGTTTGCATGTTTCCAGACAGACTGTCAATATGTGTGTTAGTGGTTGGTATTTTTCAGTTACTATTTATGTCACTTACATTGATATGTAATCTTATTATATGTATCTTTGTGGATGATTCAACAGATTTGTTCAACACTTGTTCAATTAGGGTGCATTTACACACTATTTTCAGCTGAAAATTACAAATTTTTATGCATTTTGGCTATTTATTTACAAAGCATAAAAGCATATTAGTTGCCATTAAATGGAAACTTTTAAAATAGGTTTCAAAGTGTATGTTTTTAAAAATGATACCATTCATGCATCTGTACAAACTAGAAAAAAATGCTAATTTGTGAAAACGGTGACATCATGCACATGCATATTTCATGTTCCTGTAGTGTTTCATTACAAAGTGACATTGCCAGCTACTGACCTGGCATGCGTGATCCAGCGCTTAAAGTCATTTGACGGACCTATATGAACGTTTTTTACAACATTATCATCTGTAAGTGAAAAACGCAAAGAAATTTTTTTTCTATTTTTGGTAAATCATTGTCATGTAAACATACACTTAGCAACATAACAAGTGGCTTTTTTTATAAGTGAGTCATTAAATTTACAAAATATTATTACAATATTATTTACAAAAAAAAATTGATTAATAAAAGAGGCAAGCACCACTACTGTGTGTTGCCTGAAGATGAAACATTACTTCTGCTGTGGCTTCTTTGGAACTATTTTTGCCGGCATAGAAAATAATCAATAACTGGTGATATTGTGTTTAAAATGTTAAGTTACACAGTATAATACTATATATTAACCTTTTTTTTTTTCATTCTGAGAGACTCTGAAAGATTCCCTGACCAAGAAATAGGCCTGGAATGAGGAGTAGCAAAATTTTGGTGTAAAAGGAATAACAGAGGAGCCATTGCAGTCACTGGTCTAGGAACAGTGCTCAAGAGAGGCATTTTAAAAGTCAAAATTTTGGAAGAGTTCTTATTTCATTGTTATTTGTTCTCATGGAAAGTTAGCACTTCCACTTCTCATAGAAACATGGCATTTAATGCTAAAAATATCATTTGGGAGTATGACAGCTTTTGCAGGTGTATTCAGTGTAATCTACTGTCAGCTGGAAAAAGGCTACAAGAAAAGAAATTGGCCACTCAAAACAAGACACAGCTCTAAAAGCAGCTCTCTATTATAATTTAACATCCTTTTAGTGTAGTTATGAAAGTGGTAATGGTCTAGAGTGTCTTCTTTGATGAGGTATTATTTTTGAAACACTCTGCATGTCGCCACTCCAGATAAGCAGATAATTATGTGAATGTTTTTGGGACAAAGATTCATTTGAAGCCGATAGTACAAAGTCAAAGTCATTTGACGTTTCGAATCATTAGCATTAAAAGCATTTAAGGTGCAATGAATGTTTGCCCACCAGGGGAAGATCACAGCATAACATTGTCATAAAAGTCCCTAACCTTTTTGTTAGTAAACTTCATCTGGTGCTCAGGGTGACTGGTGCGAGCTATTTCTATCATGCACTTTATACGACATGAATGCAAATGTAAGGTAAAAAATGAATGCCACTTTTGAACAGATTTGTTATAGTCTTTTTGTATATGTCAACTTTTTTTAATGCATATTTAATATATTATAGAATTTAATACATTTATATTCATTTAATAGTATTATTATAATTTTATTACTAAATATAAGCCAGTTTTGCAGTTCAAGGAATCAGCATTTGAGAGAAAAGTGCAAGCAAATAATCCCTAGTATACTTCCCAGTGGATGTGCTAAGCAGACATACTCTTTTGAAATAAAAATAATACAATCAGAACAAACAACCAGTGAAATGAGCTAAATGTAATTTTGTTGGCAATGAGACAAATCAATTTGTCTTTTGCTCTTTGTTTTTCTGTTCACTTTAGTTTTTTCTTTTTTATTATTATTATTTATTTTATTTTTTATTTTTTTCATCCTAACTACATATTGAATGTCAGCATGAAAAATAAGTATTTTCATTCTCTTCTAATCATATATTCTCTGGGTGTTGTGGGGCTATTTCACAAACACATGCAGCAGATTGTCTCAAGTCATTTTGGAAGGAAGCTGAAGCAGGTAGCTCAGGATTAAATCCCTCTGAAGAGGCCCTCATAAATATTCATGCCCCCCATTCCTTCTCTCTAACGCGCTTTGACAGAGACGCTTATTAAATTCTCATATACTTTAAAACCACAGTGACATTCAGCCAGCCAAAGCTCCCAATAACCTTGTTAGCTTATGTAAATAACAAGCCAGTGAGCACATCTTTAAACAAACCTCTCAGAACACACACCACGTTCCTCTGGCACAGATTAGCTGCTCACTCAACTTTCCCAGGACAAACAAATGAGAAAAATGGACCAAAATGACAGATTTTTGTATTCAATGAGAAGTTACATACACTGTACGTACAAAAAATCCGAACCTCTGAGAAAGTTGCTAAAAGACGAATAATGTGCAGACACATGGAAAAAAAGGTAAAAACTGAATCTAAATGTGGGGATTGATGTAGTTTTCTGTTTTATGCACTCATAAAAAACCTTACCAGAACATCTGCGTTTCAATACCACTTCAAACCTGCAAAACAGTGTTTTTGAGAAGGGCACTGTTACATGAAACAACAAACGATAAGAATCTCTGACTGAAGTAAACATACTTTACAACATTCAGCTTTATCGGGTGCCCTTTTACCGTGGCACGAATAAGTGAATTGAAACTGTGACCTGTACCCTGTCTTTTCCAAGTCTTCCAGGCTTCGCTAACAAATTAAATCCATGACACATACCTCCCATAAACGGCACTGAAACATTTTAGGGGGGTTTTCCTAATTCATGAGCTGTCATTCACTTACACATACCTGGTGGGTGCACACCAGGTAACTAGCGGCAGACTAATCAAGCAAGAGTTGTGCTGGGGAATAGCAGTTGGGCTTGCAGGTTCTTTGTTGGCAGGTGTCTTCAGAGCAGCCTGATCTTAATTAAACCAGAGCGACTCCTCAGCCTGCCCTATAGTTTACAGATGGACTCTTTCTGTCCTGAGATTTCAAAAGACCCTTATCAGGACCTTACACAAGAGCTGAAGTCCTCAAACTTCTAGTGTTGACAAACATGGTAACAAGTTTGAGCTTTTTATTATAGATTCTATTTTCTAGATTGAAACTTGACTGAAAGTTTGAACACACAAATGTTACGTATGCAGAAGACCATAACATTTCCAAAAGCTGGTACTTGTCTCATTTCCACAAAAGGAAACAGTGTAGAATTCTGCCCAAAGTCATGAGTAGAAAGGAGATTTTTTGTGTGTGTGTGGGATGTACTGGTCCTGTTTGCAAGGATCATAGCTCTGGAAATTAATCATGTTATGTTTATTGTGCTGAAAATAAAGATAAAACAGGATTATTACTGAATCTTATTGGGGTTATTTTCAGTCTCTTTATGCATCCCTCTAGGTTTTTTTAAGGCCGTATTTCAGGGTTACTGTATGAATTGCAATAAATTCTATAGCAGTCCAGAACAACAAGAAAACATAACTGGTTGATAAATATAAAAATTAAATCCAGGAAAGTTTATGTGTTCTGAAGCCATACAAAAACTTTTGCATAAAGAAAGAGAAATGTAAGACATTATTTCACAGAAAATCATTATTATTATTATTATTATTATTATTATTATTATTATTATTATTATTATTATTATTATTATTATTATTATTATTATTATTATTATTATTATTAAGTCTCTTATGCTACCAAAGTTCCATTTATTTAGTAAAAAATGCAGTAAAATCCGTAATTATGAAATATAATTAAAATTATAAATGTATTTATGTTGTGTTTTGCTTAGATATAAACAATAACAGAAAGAAACCGGATAGGGCAAACACATTTTTTTACAGCACTATATATAGTTGTTGAATAACTTTAACAAAAACATGAATTTTTATTAGTGTATTTGTGCATCAATAGCTGAACATGTTTTCTTTGCATGTTTTCCAAGAGAGAACATACCTATAGTTTTGGTGTTAATATTTGCTTTTAATAAATGCATTACATGAAAAAAAAATAGACAGATGGCATAGATTCAGTGTTAAATGTTTTGAGAGAAATTACATTACTTCGGAAAAAAGTGTCACACCGATTGAGAAACGTAATGCATCCTTGCTGAATAAAAGTATTCATTAATTAAAAAAATAGATAGATAGATAGATAGATAGATAGATAGATAGATAGATAGATAGATAGATAGATAGATAGATAGATAGATAGATAGATAGATAGATAGATAGATAGATAGATAGATAGATAGATGGATGGTTTACATTCCAGGGAATTATAACTTACAGTACATTGTTCAGTCTGTTCCTCAGGCTTTCTGAAAAGGTTAAAGTGTTGTTCTGAGTATGGATAAAAGAAGTAGACTGACATATCTATATTGAGAGTGAGTTGCTCTGAGTTCTGTGGTGACTGAGAAATCTTTGAAATACGAAGTATTTTCCTGTACACACTGATCTCCTTTCAAAACAGTATCAGTGTAGCTGATCTCTCTCAGTCCCCCTTACATATGAGATGCTAATTTCCTCCCGTTTTACTAAATTGCCTACAATTAAGAGTGCTCTATTTTATATCCTCCCAATCTCATCTGCAAAAGTGGAACTTCAGAATCGCCTTGAAACGTTTCAAAAAGGTCAAATACATCTAGTCATTTAATTAAGGCAGAATCCCTTAATCACCCACTGCTCTCTCATCCTACCTTTGTGCATCCGTCGCTTATCTATTTCTCATCTTTCCCTTAACTCTCATCCTTTTACCTTTCCTCTTTCATGTCCCTCGTAAATCCTGTCCCAGGGGATAAACTTGTGACAAACACTTAGAGCTCTAGATAAAACTCCTCCTATTATGCCAGCAGCCATTTGTGAATCGTAATAACATGATAACAAAAGCACAATCACACAGTAATGAAGGGAAAATGGCTGCCAGAAGCTGAGGTAGACCTTGCAGAAAAGAAAGCACAACTCCGATTAAGCATCTTCAGGGGTCTTTTCAGCGAGAACAACACCACTCAGTGAACAGACTTCATTACAAGGTATAAGCTTGTCTTAAGTGATAGTGTTTACCACCAGTAGTGGCAGATCATGCCCCATCCAAGAGCCACTTGGACCACCAAGGTAGACATCGCTTGCCCGAGGGTCTGCGCTGTGACTTCAGTCACCCGGGGGGCAAATCAGCCCTGCTAAATTAAATGCTGGGACCGTCATGTGACAAGCAAGCAGAATCATAAAGAAGCTTCACAGGACAAACACTGCATGATGAGTGGGAGGTCAATTAGTCTGGCCTGGTGGATTTGCTCCCACTGTAATCCTAATATCTCCAAGAGCACCGCAGTGCGGGTATGAACCATCCACGAAAGTGCTTTCAGTGTGCTCTATGCCCAGACACAGAAGATAGGGATTGTGGTCATCATCAGGGGACAGGAAACGACCACAAGCAAGAGGACACTGATGGAGCGGCATCTTGAAAAAGACACAGGCCGTCTGTGATTTGTTCTTTTAGGAAAACTGCTCTTTTAGTGCTGGAGCGCCCAGGGGAATCATGCTGCAGAGGGGGGGACACCACTGAATGTGCCTCCAAGCCAACACCGAAGAGCTTACCTGCAATGGTTTTGGGTAGTGTAAACATACACCCACTCTGCTCCAAAGCTAAAATCTGAAAAAAGTGAATGCACACTGCCACCTTATATACCTGAATGTACGGGGGAGTGGCTTAACATGTGAAATCCACTGGCCAATTTCCATTGGCCATTTCTCTTAAACTCAGAGATGATTGGGGCTCCCGAGTATGACCCCTGATAACAGATAGGGAACTAGACCAATTCTCCCCTATTTGTCAATAGAGGTCTTTATACTGCATTTTGTCCTGAGCTGTGTATCCTTGTGTATTTTTCCATAATGGTACTTTCCTACATTTAGTATTGTAGCTTTTCTTCTTTAGACCTTTCATCAAATCTGTATGACAGGGTATTTATTATTCCAGGACGTCTATGTTTGGCTTGATATTATGTGTGTTAGTTACGTTAGCTGCTTGTGTGAATTGTGAGCATGTGTGTGTCTGAGTGTGTGCTGCCATGTGTGTCACGTCAAGGCTGCAGTTATTCGCCAAAGCCGGTCTGACCGGCAAGAAAAAGATGAGCTAATCAATCATCTGTCACACTGTGCAGCAGGGAACAGAGCGAGCACCTCATGCCCGGAAAACAGATCAGGAACAGGCCCAAGAGCACCATATTTTTCATCAGTCCCAGAGAAAAAAACCCTTTAGACATACGTTTAACTTTTTATCTGCTGCTAGAACTAGCTAAAGGAATTAAAACAGGACTAAAGTGCTTCTTTCTTTAGCAGTGAATGAAAACTCCAGTGTGATCTTATATATTACATTAAAACCTGCACACAGAGGATAATGCTTGATTTATAATACATTTGGGATTGCCTTTTATTGTTCTCCTTTAATGATATGTATGCGAACAAAAAAAAAAAATTTGGCAGGTGCTATTTGAAAGGAAAACATATGTTGTGTGCTTGCAAAAATAAAACAGTCAAAATACTATATGCATGTTTCCTTGGAAACCACCCTCTCACTAAGACTATTTTTCGTTCCCTCAATCCTTTTATGAAAGAGCTTAAAGTTTGTGGGTGAAAATGAAAAACTGAATTTACTTTCCAAACCTTGAAGATAACGTGAGAGACATTCAATCTCTCCGAAGAGCAGCATTAGGTAGTGTTTGAATAATATACTGAATTAATTGTATTCAAAGAACTATTTTTAAGAAGAGTGTCAAAATAAAACCACAGAGTGTTACGGATAACCCATGAACAATGTTGTTTAATATTGATGAACAAAAGTTATTGCACTCTGTGAGTTACTCTTTTTTTATCATAAAGATTTTTTTCTTCTTCCATAAAATACTAAATATAATACAATATATTTGTGTGAAAACAGTCAAAAAGCTCTCAAATCGCCAACTTGGAATTAGAAGGTTTCATCTGCATTCTAAATGGTTTTGAGGTATAGAGCTTCAAAGTTTTTGCATTCCACATATTAAAATGATATTGGAAACAAGTCTCTTTCCTACAAAAAAATGTATGAATACGTTGACAAAGACCCTAAATGTATTTTAAATATCACCCTTTAAAAATTGTAAATGGGGATTTTGGGAACAGGTCAAATGCAGAAAGAAACTTCTAATTCTAAAAAAATATTTTTCTCCTTGAAATCATAAGATTCTTCTATCTGACAAATCAATTGAAGCAATACTTTTATGCCACAATACATCTGACCAGGACTTTTATGCCATAATACATCTGACCAGAACTTTTATTTCATAACACATCTGACCAGGACTTTATTCCACAGAAAGTAGGACAGGTAAAATGGCTTTCTCTCTAGAGATGAGTTTGGCCCAGATAACATGCTGTTTAGGCCTACTGTTGTAATTAAGACCCCATCGATTAAGCTGTTGACTAGGCTTTTTGACCTTCAAGGCTTAATATTGTAACATTTTAGACATTTTAAGCCTTTAAACCGCACCAAAAAAAAAAAAAAAAAAAAACAGATAATGCTTAGACAATCTTTAGCGACCCAGACCAATATATCTAACATGGATGGCTGCAATAGTGTAAAACTCAGCTTCAACTAGCATAATGTTATTCTTTGTATTTTATTCCCTGATTAGTAACAAACAAAGCAGGAACCATCCCAATTATAATGTTTCCATTTAGTGAGCACCCTTATAATTTATAAATAAAAATCCTGTGTCGAAAAGGCAGTGCCACTTTGAGGTGTGGCCACACCCACCAGTGGCAACCAAAACTATTTTATCATTTAGAGAAATAGTGTCCATTTAATGAAGAACCATTATTATGCTCTGAAAGTGTAAACCCATTGACCACAATACAATCAAGCTTAAAGCCCACTTTACCTGAATTCACCTACCAGATATGTATGTCATTCCATAAAATATTTTGAATACAATGCCTTTTTTATTTAACGTGGATTTAGTAAACACATTGTAGTTACTAATTACTTTCATTGTACAGAAAGAGCAAAGAACATTTACCTTATCAAAGAAAATTTTCACTGACTTCAGTCTAGCCGGAGTTCAGGCACTCTCAAAATCTCACGTCATAATCACTAAGGCTGTTTACACTGTGAAATTAATCTCTTACTTACATTCGTATGCACATCTGCACTTGTTTCCAAGCAGCAACCTTGTGCTCTCTCTCTTAAAACCAACATGGAAGTGACTTAAACTGCAATTCATCGACTGGCTGCTAGACACTGGCTCTAAAAGGTGAGTTAATCTCAGTCCCTTCATGTTAAAATTCACAACTTTATAGCAGAAAAAAGATGTGGCCTCTTGAGTGACAGGTGGATTGCTGTCACAACCATCGCACTAGATGGGCGTGGTTTCAGCAACCAGCCCCACCCACGTCCCTCCTCTTTGTCCATTTTCGATTATCCGAGAGTGAAGCAAAGTGACATGCTGCTAAAATAGCGAAGGCCTGCTCTGCCCATTTTAGGCTTAAAAAATACTCTTCAGGAACCTACAAGTGACATCACGGACACTGCGTCCATGTTTTTTTACAGTCTATGGTTGTTTCTGATCACAGAAGGATTCAGTCAGCGATTGCGATTCTAAACACACCAGTGTGATCGCATCAAATATTAAAAAAAATATTCTGCTATTTTTTTGTCTTTTGGAAGCTGCATTCTAATCCACTTGGCTCAAAATTCTGGTCTGAATGGGCCTGATGCCTCTGATGGGCACTTTTCCCAGAAGAGCGTGCACTCAACCACCAACCAGAGCGAGAGCAAGAGAAAACCATCAGTGTGCTTCATTCGGGTTATGGAATGATGCACATTGCTGTCACAGAGCAATCCAACAACATGACAAAAAAAAGTGTATCCTGGACCAATCAAATCTTGTGTGCATTCGAAGTGCCACTTAGCTCACAAAAAGAACCTTATAAAACCAAGTTAGAGTTCAACTTTTTAGGTAGAACCTTTTTGTTTTCTAAATAAAAAGTACTAAATGTACACAATAATAAAAAAAAAATACCTCAATCCCAGGTAGTACTGACACTCGAACATGTGATCTTTGGACTGTAAGTCCAACTCTCTAACCATTAGGCCACGAATGCCCCCCTCAACAGTTGTAGTTTCAAATGTCATCCAATTTGTCACATATCACTCAAATGACTTGCTGTCAAAGCTGGTGTGATGTATACAAAGTTCCCATTTAAAAGAAAAATGAACACAAGTCACTTGTGACAAGGCTGATTGAGATGTAAAAGCACTTTTGGTCTTTTCATCACACAAAGCTAGCAGAGTTGTATGTATGTTTTTATTTATTTATATCGGTAGATTACTGGTTCACATGAAAATGTGCCGTATACTAAAGACTAAAATATAGAAGTGCTGGTACTGCATACCAGGCCCACTTCAAGCACTGCACTACGGGCAATACTGCATCACCAAAACCTATTGTGGTCATGTCCATATTTTGTGCGATAAGTCAATATAGTAACTATCGTGACAGTCCTAGCGTAAAAGTCACCCACAGGCCCTAGTCTGGTCTCTGCTTTAAATAAATCATGGTTGAAAAAGCATGTTGGTATCTAAATGATGCCCAAATTGTTATTTTGGGTGAACTATCCCCTTAGGTTGAGCAAAAGTACATTTATTATATCTCCAAGTATGATCAGGAAAAAAGAGAGGGGAAAAATCTCTCTATAGTCTTGTTAATTTAAGGTATTTGCAAATGTGGTAATGGCTATTTCCATATACACTCACAAAGAGCCCTGCCTCAGCAGTTATCTGGGTTTTGAAAATGAATACAATATCAGATAAAAATTCCCAAATGACATATTGAATGTGAAGGCACAGTAAACATCTAAGCAATTAGCTTTAAATTGCAGATGGTGCCCAGCATACTGCAGGGAACAGGGTGCATGTGTTAAAGAGGAGCTGTGATGTCTTTTGACTGTTTTTGAGGAGAGCAACTGGAACGTTCCTACTGTTCGGTTGATTTTGGACTGAGCAGGTTTGTTTAAAGGTTGTTGTTTTTTTGTTTTTTTTGTCTTATCAGAGAGAAAAATATCTGCCTATCAGAAAAACACACTTGTCAAGCCCAGGCTATAGTATAAAGTAATAATCCTAACCAAATATTTCACATCATTCCTGTTGCATGACATTTCTACAATGCACTGTGTAACAGAGTGGACCTTATCAGGGAAATAACAACATGCCAGCTAAAAATGAACATTTAGTTAAAATTTTAATGCAATTAATTTTAATAAAATCTCCAAATAAATTAGGAGAGCATTTACATGTTCAGTACATTACACATGTTAATATATATCCCAATATATTGTATTTTATGTGATATACTTACAATTTCTAATTTGTGTGTGTGTGTGTGTGTGTGTGTGTGTGTGTGTGTGTGTGTTTGTCTTTATCACATGGTGGGGTCCTCAACCTGTAAGCCCAGTCACAGCGTGGGGACCAAAATTTTTGTGGGGACCAAAAACCTGGTCCCCACAAAAATAACCTCATTTTCAGTGAAAAGAAGGTCAATGACATGCCCTGTACAGTTTTCAGGGGTAACCTCACAATGCACAAAAACCAACGGTTTGTGCTTAGGTGTGCTTAGGACGGGGTAACTCAGTACTGGCCCCTAGTGCCACAGGATGGTATAGCCTCAACACACACTTTTCAATTTCAAACACACTGGACTAAATGCGCATGTGCAATCAGCCACCTTTCATGTAGGCTAATTATGACTTAATTAATTGCTAAAGCTAAGCTCATTTTAAGGAAACTTAACCAATGCATTGATAACACAGGCTATTTTTTTATTAAGTGCTGAATAATGATAACATTATATATTTTTTCATTTTTCATTGAAATATGTATTTTAAAATGTAGATTTTCCATAATAATCATATAATAATAATTATTATTTAGTTATTAATAATATAATAATTATTATTATTCTTGTAAAATAAAATTTCTTGTAAAATAATCAAAATCACATGTTAAAAATCACTGTAGTATCGATAGGCCTAGTTTTATTTGAGTATGGATACTGTCGATACTCGACGTCAGTATCGATACGCCCATCCCCCACCCCTGCTCCACACGACACGAGGAGAGAAAGGATTATCAGCACTCGAACTCGAAGGCCTTTTCGGTGTCAGCAGGCAAGACTGGTTTTAATTAAAAAGGTAAGTTATGCCTATGTGACTTAATGATTTATTCCAGTGTACGGAGCCAATTTGATAAGATTTAAGTGCAACATGAAAACGGTTAAAAGCATGTAAGGTTTTTTTTTTTTTTTACCAGGTAAAAGCTCACATTTGAACTTGAGTCAGTGCTAAAGTTTAGGTAACGTTACCGTAGTGCTAATCAAAATAAACGTCACGTTTCTTACAAATAACATCAGTAGCTCTGTTTTAAAAATGTTAAAAAGCAACAGAGTTGACCTAGCATACTGCATGTTTTCTCTTCCCTAATTAACATTAAGCCAATTGACTAATTAACGTTAACTCTTTTTAGCAGCAGCAGGCACCTGCCTGATTAAAAGTTTTTATCTTATTTTGAGTAGATTGACGTTAAACCTTTTTACTAAATTTATCCAGTAACCAGCCGACCTATGGCAAGCCGTTCTAACTTTTATTAATTTCCAGGATACTAATTCTTGATATCAACAATTCAATTTTTACTTGTTCAAATTATATTTTTTGATATTAGTTATGATATTTAGTTATTGATATCAGGAATTAGATTTCTACTATAATAATGGCAATTTTTTATATCAGAAATTACATTTCCACTAGTAACAATTCTTGATATCCAATTCAATTTTCACTATTTAAAATGTTAGTTCTTGATATCAACAATCTAATTTCAACTAGTAAAAACTATAATTCTTGATATCATTCAGAAGAGTTATATTTGACAGATTATAGCTCACCTATTACTTTTTACTTCTTAAAATTACACTCCAGTGATCAAGATTTGGTTGTCTAATGTTAAGATAACATAAATCATTTTAAGTGTAAGATTTATGGGGCTATTGGTCTAAAACTGCACTGTTTTTTATTGTAGGATTTCCAATGGCCACACGAAGAAGGAAACCACCAAAACAGGATGCCATAGAACATGCTGTGAAGGCCCTTGACAAGACAGCAGAGTTAGAAGTGCAATACATTAACTCTTTTAAAGGTATGTGCCTTTGTTATGAATTGTTTTTAATAAATTGCTGTTCTAGCAGAACCCCTTGCCTATACCCTGGGGTTTAGTTTGGAAAATAAATGGAAATTATAGAAATGGCAGTGTATTTCGTTCTTGAAATCATTAAAATGATTTCCATCCTCACGACTATTGATAATTGTCTTTGAATTGGAGTGATAAAGGAAGCGGCATGACATGGTCTGGTGGGCGTAACTGGATACAGCTAAAAAATGATTACTCACCTTTGTAATGTAGTTATTATAACCTTTTATCAATGATGTCATTTCATGTAAGTACTGATGTGATGAGAACAAATAGCTCCTGTATATGCAGCTTATAGGCATAGTAAAACTAATATTTTACTGTTTTTAGACTATTGACCAGCACACATATGCAATGCAATATTAATCATGAATAAAAATGGTATTGAGCAGTATTGAAACTTTGAACTTTCACTGTATATTGCAGTGCAGTGCAAGTGAAGTTTTGGATTTGGGTCGAATTCAAAACTAGAATTATGAAGATAGGCAAATATATGACCCCCACCCCCCGGTAGACTACTCAAAAAGTTATTTCAAGGTTGGCAGGTCTGTATACTGTAAGTGTAAAGGCTGCAACAGTGTAATGGTATCTGTGTGTGTGCACTAGGTCGAGGGGTGTTTGCCAAGACACCTTTCAGAAAAGGAGACTTTGTGGTGGAGTACAGAGGAGAATTAATCAATTCTAAAGAATCTCAGAGGAGGAGGAGGACATATCACAATAGATGTGCTGTTTTCATGTTTGACTTCTACTGGCAAGAAAAAACATGGTGGTAAGGCTTAGATGGAATTTTTCCTATCAATTGAGTTCATGTTGCAAACAAATGTGTGATAAAATTATTTTTTTTCTTGTTTTTTGCAACTTTAGCCATCATTTAGCAGCTTGTGTTGTGTATCTGAAGTTTTCTTTTTGAGGACTGATAAAAAATTGCAATCATAATTTAATTTTATTAAGCCTAATCTGTACTTTTTTGGTTTGTCACCTTTTCAAAGTGTTGATGCAGCTAGAGAAGATGGCAGCCTCGGGCGACTGGTTAATGATGACCACAAGCATCCGAACTGCAAAATGAAGAGGGTCATAACAGAGGGCAAACCACACCTCTGCCTATTTGCTTTGAAGGACATTAATGAAGGAGAAGAAATAACATATGACTATGGTGGAACTGATTGGCCTTGGAGGAAACAGGTTTGTCAAAAATGTGTTGCTGTTCCGGTAAAAACTGATTATGAATATTGGCTTTGTTGTAAAAAAGTCAGAATGGTATATTTATTTTACCCAGATTTAAACCAATACTGGTATTTCTGCCTCAGATTATTTTTGCCTAGTTCAGGATAACTTGTAAACAATGTTTAAAAGATTGAATCATCAAATCATCATCTAAAAGACCAAATCAATTTAAATTTTATAGATATACATTGTGTATATTACACTTACCTCAAGTGTCCAAACACAACCACAGTTCCTTTGTACCTATTATTGAAACTTCTAAAGTCTGAACATATACATTCTACAACATGTGTCACTGAACTTGAGATCAGTTTGCTTTCTCCAATTCGTGCAAGCTGTTGGCTACAGGTGAATTTAGTCCTGCCACACTTCACTGTTACTACTTCCTCAACTGTAATGGTTACAGCTGTCTTATAGCAGGCAACATACATGTGACAGAAATCACAGCCAACTTGAACCCATCAAAAGTAACTTGGATTTAGCCTCAGATACAGGACACATGTAAACATTGCCACCACATGCGTGTCTCCTGTCTCTCACATGCGTTTATGTTGTGTTTGCACTGAAGTAAACAAAGCCGATTTCATTACTTCTATTATGAGTCATTCAAAGCTTAATCTCATGGCCCTAACAGAGACTTGGATCAAACCAGAGGACACTGCTACACCTGCAGCACTCTCCAATAATTTCTAATTTTCCCACTCCCCCCGTTTGACCGGAAGAGGTGGAGGTACTGGTCTGCTCATCTCTAATGATTGGAAATTTAATCCTTTACCATCTTTGGGTATCAACAGCTCCTTTGAATCTCATTCAGTTACTGTTACCTACCCTCTTAAAATACATTTTGTAATTGTCTATAGACCCCCAGGACCACTAGGTAACTTTTTGGATGAATTTAGATGTGCTGCTCTCAACCTTTCCTGAGGATGGTACTCCCTTAGTTATGCTTGGAGATTTCAACATCCACCTAGATAAACCTCTGTCTGCTGATTTCCATACTCTGCTTGCCTCTTTTGAACTCTACCGAGTGTCAACTACTGCTACTCCCAAATCAGGCAACCAACTGGACCTTATTTACACACGACACTGCTCCACTGATCATGTACTGGTTACTCCACTGCACACCTCAGATCACTTCCTCCTCACTCTTAACCTCAACATGGTCCCTGACACATCACTTACCCCTCCACGTCATCTTTCGACGTAACCTACGCTCACTCTCACCCTTCCGACTATCTGCTATGGTTTCATCTTTGCTTCCTTCCCCTAAACTATTAGCATCTTTTGATGCTTCCTTCTCTGCTAAAATGACATAATGACATGGCACTGGTTTATCATTGCTCTCTTGTTGTTTTTGATTGCTTCAATTGTCCACATTTGTAAGTCGCTTTGGATAAAAGCATCTGCTAAATGACTAAATGTAAATGTAAGTAATGCTACTGCTGACCATCTACTCCATAATAATGTTTAACTCACTCTTCAGGAGGACAAACAATCGGATGCCACTGAGTCTTTTGAGACTGACATCTTCAGAACAACCGAGCAGACTCCTCAGAGGTCATCCAGCTTCAAGACACAGGTACTAGTTTCTCTCTTTTATGGTCTTTCACTGGTTCAGACTTTAGGTTGTAACCTTCTACTGTTTAGTTTTGAGGTGTCCTCTTCCTAATTGTTAATTTTCTTCATGGAAGTCAATTTTAGATTTGTATACATCAATGTAAATCCTAAGTCTGATATAAGCTGCTAAGCACATTCTGGTTTTTGTGATTTCATGGGGACCAGTCAATAGGACCAGTGTTTAGTGGTGACCTCTCCCTGTGATACACACACCTGTCAGGTCTCTTGTCATTGTGGGGTCCACGCAAACTAAAAATTATTGTAGACACTGGACCACATTAATGACTCTTTTCTGTCTATAAGTCTGAACATATACATTCTACAACATGTGTCACTGAACTTGAGATCAGTTTGCTTTCTCCAATTCGTGCAAGCTGTTGGCTACAGGTGAATTTAGTCCTGCCACACTTCACTGTTACTACTTCCTCAACTGTAATGGTTACAGCTGTCTTATAGCAGGCAACATACATGTGACAGAAATCACAGCCAACTTGAACCCATCAAAAGTAACTTGGATTTAGCCTCAGATACAGGACACATGTAAACATTGCCACCACATGCGTGTCTCCTGTCTCTCACATGCGTTTATGTTGTGTTTGCACTGAAGTAATGCTTCTGCTGACCATCTACTCCATAATAATGTTTAACTCACTCTTCAGGAGGACAAACAATCGGATGCCACTGAGTCTTTTGAGACTGACATCTTCAGAACAACCGAGCAGACTCCTCAGAGGTCATCCAGCTTCAAGACACAGGTACTAGTTTCTCTCTTTTATGGTCTTTCAATGGTTCAGACTTTAGGTTGTAACCTTCTACTGTTTAGTTTTGAGGTGTCCTCTTCCTAATTGTTAATTTTTTTCATGGAAGTCAATTTTAGATTTGTATACATCAATGTAAATCCTAAGTCTGATATAAGCTGCTAAGCACATTCTGGTTTTTGTGATTTCATGGGGACCAGTCAATAGGACCAGTGTTTAGTGGTGACCTCTCCCTGTGATACACACACCTGTCAGGTCTCTTGTCATTGTGGGGTCCACGCAAACTAAAAATTATTGTAGACACTGGACCACATTAATGACTCTTTTCTGTCTATAAGTCTGAACATATACATTCTACAACATGTGTCACTGAACTTGAGATCAGTTTGCTTTCTCCAATTCGTACAAGCTGTTGGCTACAGGTGAATTTAGTCCTGCCACACTTCACTGTTACTACTTCCTCAACTGTAATGGTTACAGCTGTCTTATAGCAGGCAACATACATGTGACAGAAATCACAGCCAACTTGAACCCATCAAAAGTAACTTGGATTTAGCCTCAGATACAGGACACATGTAAACATTGCCACCACATGCGTGTCTCCTGTCTCTCACATGCGTTTATGTTGTGTTTGCACTGAAGTAATGCTTCTGCTGACCATCTACTCCATAATAATGTTTAACTCACTCTTCAGGAGGACAAACATCGGATGCCACTGAGTCTTTTGAGACTGACATCTTCAGAACAACCGAGCAGACTCCTCAGAGGTCATCCAGCTTCAAGACACAGGTACTAGTTTCTCTCTTTTACGGTCTTTCAATGGTTCAGACTTTAGGTTGTAACCTTCTACTGTTTAGTTTTGAGGTGTCCTCTTCCTAATTGTTAATTTTTTTCATGGAAGTCAATTTTAGATTTGTATACATCAATGTAAATCCTAAGTCTGATATAAGCTGCTAAGCACATTCTGGTTTTTGTGATTTCATGGGGACCAGTCAATAGGACCAGTGTTTAGTGGTGACCTCTCCCTGTGATACACACACCTGTCAGGTCTCTTGTCATTGTGGGGTCCACGCAAACTAAAAATTATTGTAGACACTGGACCACATTAATGACTCTTTTCTGTCTATAAGTCTGAACATATACATTCTACAACATGTGTCACTGAACTTGAGATCAGTTTGCTTTCTCCAATTCGTACAAGCTGTTGGCTACAGGTGAATTTAGTCCTGCCACACTTCACTGTTACTACTTCCTCAACTGTAATGGTTACAGCTGTCTTATAGCAGGCAACATACATGTGACAGAAATCACAGCCAACTTGAACCCATCAAAAGTAACTTGGATTTAGCCTCAGATACAGGACACATGTAAACATTGCCACCACATGCGTGTCTCCTGTCTCTCACATGCGTTTATGTTGTGTTTGCACTGAAGTAATGCTTCTGCTGACCATCTACTCCATAATAATGTTTAACTCACTCTTCAGGAGGACAAACAATCGGATGCCACTGAGTCTTTTGAGACTGACATCTTCAGAACAACCGAGCAGACTCCTCAGAGGTCATCCAGCTTCAAGACACAGGTACTAGTTTCTCTCTTTATGGTCTTTCAATGGTTCAGACTTTAGGTTGTAACCTTCTACTGTTTAGTTTTGAGGTGTCCTCTTCCTAATTGTTAATTTTCTTCATGGAAGTCAATTTTAGATTTGTATACATCAATGTAAATCCTAAGTCTGATATAAGCTGCTAAGCACATTCTGGTTTTTGTGATTTCATGGGGACCAGTCAATAGGACCAGTGTTTAGTGGTGACCTCTCCCTGTGATACACACACCTGTCAGGTCTCTTGTCATTGTGGGGTCCACGCAAACTAAAAATTATTGTAGACACTGGACCACATTAATGACTCTTTTCTGTCTATAAGTCTGAACATATACATTCTACAACATGTGTCACTGAACTTGAGATCAGTTTGCTTTCTCCAATTCGTGCAAGCTGTTGGCTACAGGTGAATTTAGTCCTGCCACACTTCACTGTTACTACTTCCTCAACTGTAATGGTTACAGCTGTCTTTTAGCAGGCAACATACATGTGACAGAAAATCACAGCCAACTTGAACCCATCAAAAGTAACTTGGATTTAGCCTCAGATACAGGACACATGTAAACATTGCCACCACATGCGTGTCTCCTGTCTCTCACATGCGTTTATGTTGTGTTTGCACTGAAGTAAACAAAGCCGATTTCATTACTTCTATTATGAGTCATTCAAAGCTTAATCTCATGGCCCTAACAGAGACTTGGATCAAACCAGAGGGACACTGCTACACCTGCAGCACTCTCCAATAATTTCTAATTTTCCCACTCCCCCCGTTTGACCGGAAGAGGTGGAGGTACTGGTCTGCTCATCTCTAATGATTGGAAATTTAATCCTTTACCATCTTTGGGTATCAACAGCTCCTTTGAATCTCATTCAGTTACTGTTACCTACCCTCTTAAAATACATTTTGTAATTGTCTATAGACCCCAGGACCACTAGGTAACTTTTTGGATGAATTTAGATGTGCTGCTCTCAACCTTTCCTGAGGATGGTACTCCCTTAGTTATGCTTGGAGATTTCAACATCCACCTAGATAAACCTCTGTCTGCTGATTTCCATACTCTGCTTGCCTCTTTTGAACTCTACCGAGTGTCAACTACTGCTACTCCCAAATCAGGCAACCAACTGGACCTTATTTACACACGACACTGCTCCACTGATCATGTACTGGTTACTCCACTGCACACCTCAGATCACTTCCTCCTCACTCTTAACCTCAACATGGTCCCTGACACATCACTTACCCCTCCACGTCATCTTCGACGTAACCTACGCTCACTCTCACCCTTCCGACTATCTGCTATGGTTTCATCTTTGCTTCCTTCCCCTAAACTATTAGCATCTTTGATGCTAACAGTGCTACTGATACTTTCTGCTCCACTCTTACATCTAGTTTAGACACCGTTTCCCCTTTGTCTTCCAGGCCAGCCCGTACCACCCCTTCAGCCCCTTGGTTATCTGATGTTCTACGCGAACACCGTTTTAAGCTTAGAGCTGCTGAAAGGGCGTGGTGCAAATCCAAAAATACTACTGACCTTAATGTGTTTCAGTCACTCCTCTCTTCCTTCTCTGCTAATGTCTCCACTGCTAAAATGACATACTACCATAACAAAATTAACAATTCATCGAACTCTTGCATGCTTTTAAAACATTTTCCTCGCTCCTTTGTCCTCCTCCGCTCCCTCCTGCTTCATCTCTAATAGCTGACGACTCTGCCATGGTTTTTCATTAATAAATTAAAAACATCAGTTCACAATTTTCCACACCACAATCCGTCAAGCTCATATTACCAGCAAACATACACTCATTCACAACCTTCTCTTCACTCTCTGAAGCAGAAGTCTCCAAACTCATCCTTTCTAATCATCCTACTACTTGTCCGCTTGATCCTATTCCATCTCATCTCCTTCAAGCCATTTCTCCTGCAGTTGTACCTGCACTCACTCACATCATTAACACATCCCTCCACACTGGTGTTTTTCCATCATCATTTAGACAGGCTCGTATAACTCCACTACTTAAGAAACCCACCCTTAACCCATCTCTTTTAGAGAACTACAGACCAGTTTCCCTTCTTCCTTTCATTGTAAAAACCCTTGAACAAGCTGTTTTCAACCAAGTCTCTGCCTTTCTCACAAAGAACAACCTCCTTGACCGCAAACGATCTGGCTTCAGAAGTGGACATTCAACTGAGACTGCCTTGCTCTCAGTTGTTGAAGCCCTAAGACTGGCAAGAGCGGAATCCAAATCTTCAGTACTTATCCTGCTTGATCTGTCCGCTGCTTTTGACACGGTTAACCACCAGATCCTCCTGTCAACTCTACTGGCAAAGGGCATCTCAGGAACTACACTCCAGTGGTTTGAGTTTTACCTATCAGATAGGACCTTCAAAGTATCTTGGAGAGGTGAGGTGTCCAAGTCACAACATCTAACTACTGGGGTGCCTCAGGGCTCAGTTCTTGGACCACTTCTCTTCTCGGTCTACATGGCATCATTAGGTTCTGTCATTCAGAAACATGGCTTTTCATACCACTGCTGTGCTGATGACACTCAACTCTACCTCTCATTCCATCCTGATGATCCGACGGTAGCTGCTCGCATCTCAGCTTGTCTAACAGACATTTCTTGCTGGATGATGGACCATCACCTTCAACTCAACCTGGCCAAGACAGAACTGCTTGTGATTCCAGCAAACCCATCGTTTCATCACAATTTCACCATCAAGTTAGGCACATCAACCATAACTTCTTCAAAAACAGCCAGAAACCTTGGAGTTATGATTGATGATCAGCTGACTTTCTCAGACCACATTGCTAAAACTGTCCGATCCTGCAGATTTGCTTTATTCAACATCAAGAAGATCAGGCCCTTTCTTTCAGAACATGCTGCACAACTCCTTGTTCAAGCTCTTGTTCTGTGGCTGGACTATTGCAACGCTCTCTTGGCAGGTCTTCCAGCCAGTCCTATCAAACCTTTACAATTAATCCAAAACGCGGCAGCAAAATAAATTTTTAATGAACCAAAAAGAATACACGTCACACCTCTGTTTATCAATTTGCACTGGCTTCCAATAGCTGCTCGCATAAAATTCAAGGCATTGATGTTTGCCTACAAAACCACCACTGGCTCTGCACCCATTTACCTAAATTTATTACTTCAGACTTATGTGCCTCTATAAGCTTGCATTCTGTAAGTGAACGTCGCTTGATTGTGACATCCCATAGAAGCACAAAGTCACTTTTACGGACTTTTAAATTAAATGTTTCCTCCTGGTGGAATGACCTGTCCAATTCAATCCGAGCAGCTGAGTCCTTAGCCATCTTCAAGAATCGGCTAAAAACCCATCTCTTCCATCTTTATTTGATCCTCTAACTTTAGCACTGACTATTCTACACTATTCTAAAAAAAAAAAAAAATCTAACTATCTTTCTTATCATCTTGTATTCTATTTTCTTTTCATTTATTGTACAATTATATAAAAAGACCTCTAACACTAGCTTGCTCTATTCTTTTTCTATTCTATCTGTTTTTTTTATTTATTATATTATTTAAAAGCCCTTGCTACGTGTACTGCATTTAAGCTAACTGAGACTTGTTATAGCACTGGTTTATCATTGCTCTCTTGTTGTTTTTTATTGCTTCGATTGTCCACATTTGTAAGTCGCTTTGGATAAAAGCATCTGCTAAATGACTAAATGTAAATGTAAGTAATGCTACTGCTGACCATCTACTCCATAATAATGTTTAACTCACTCTTCAGGAGGACAAACAA